>NC_136794.1:38436382-38733382 GCF_951216825.1 Electrona antarctica | reverse complement strand
CCACATAACATTGTGTCTATGGGGCATGTACTCTTAAATAACCACAACTTGCTCAATTTTCAACCGATTTTCAAACAGTTTGGTTTGTTATAAACGTCAGAGACGTCCGCATACTTATATGCTTTTATACGACGTTCATATAAAAAAACTAAATTAAGCAGATAAGCGTCCTGAATCATAGCCAATAATAAACCAACCCGTTTGTAAATCCGTCAAGATTTGAGCGAGTTATGTTTGAGCTGCCATTGAACATACTGTACTGTAGCCCCGAAGTAAGATGGCCGTCAGAAACTCCGCCTTAAGCCATCTAGACTTTACATATATCTATGCTGGTCGGTACCTTGCATGGCTTCCGCCGCAATCGGTGTAAGAATGTGTGTGTGAATGGGTGAATGTAATGCACAATCTATGTAAAGCGCCTTGGATAAAGGCGCTATATAAATGCACCATTTACCATTGTGGAATCGTAAATATAGTCCATATAGCCATAATGCAATAATATTAGACTACACTTTGGTCTCTGTGCTAAATTGAGTGGAGACTCATTGTCTGGTCAAAAGTGCTTAGTCTGGGAGCTTTCCTTCATCAGAGGTTCTCATGAAGTACCCTGTGGCTAAAGCTTTGTTCTATACTGCTTGAAGTTGGTCATAGGTGTGAATCAAAACACACAGGGGGACAGCCATCTGCTAATCAAAGGCCATCTGTTGATCTGTATGTTAATTCAACTCTGTCTATGCAAAAGTATATCATGTCATGTTGTCAATGTGAAAATCATTCAGTGTTAGCTGGCTGGCCACCACGGTCAGTCTGCTGGGAGCTCCCGCGGGTCAGGGCCGCGGGACGCTCTCTCCCTTTGTCTTTGGTTTCAATAAATGGTCAACATGGATCTTCAGTTCATCTCTCTGCCTGTGTTTCTCCGATCTGATGCTTTTTGACGAGGTTTTTCACTACTCTACAAGTTCGCTTTAGATAGAGTTCAGTTTTCTCTACTTTAGTGAGTTTAGTGAGTTAATTGGGTGTGAAAATACACCACATGATGTTGCCCTGAAACCCGGTGTCTTTGGTGCTTCCAGCGCCAGGCAGAGGGGGACCGGCGGGGCTTTTGGATAACTTCAGTCTAATTTTGGCGGTTGGGGGTTTGTTTGATTTTTCGGCGAAACGGCGTTCGTCTTCAGCGGGAAGAAGTGGTCTTCTCTTCGGCGGGGATGGACAACGGCGCAAGCGGTGCGCTCCGATTCTCTGATGTGGACAGCGGCCTGGACTCGGCGATGGACAGGGGGAGAGGCCCTCTGCAGCGCGTCGACGGGAACCATTCTTCTCTTCACGTCTCGGCGGGGAGCGGCGGTTCTCCGGCCCGGTGGGGGAGACGTCTCTACACGGCCTTCACCGAGCAGCGGACCGGGAGTTCATCAGCGGACCGTGCACCGGGAGAAGGGGGCGATCAGCGCATGGCTCGATTCATCAGCGGGGGTGGTCACGGACGGCGACCACGGGTTCATTTCGTTCTTCAGAAACAGCGGATCTGCAAGCTCGTTTTGCGGCGTATCTTTGTTTCGATGGGGCCTGTAGCTGCACATGCGTTCATGTTTTTCTTTCCAGTCATTTATGTGATATTTCATATTCATGTAATGTCTGGAGGGGGGAGTATGGTGCTGTGTTGGATGGGACAATGGAAGCAGAGCGGCGACGGCGGCGCGTGTTCAACAGCAACTTTCATGCAGCTTGTTTGACCCACGCATGGCTGAAACGGACATGAGGTGAGAACAATGAAGAATGCAACATTATAAGAAGTTTATTAATAACGGAGAGATTCAACAGTCTTTGTCTGTATTCAAAAAGTGTGTCTAAATGTGAGTCTATTCAGCGTATATGTAGGCATACGTTGATGTTTGTGTGTTTTGTCGAATTTAAATTAGTTAAGAAGTTGATTCAAGAAATAGAGTCTATGGGGTAATTTGGAGAATGTTTAAATAATTTTAGCTTTATTGAGATTAATTGATGCTCTGTGTCAGACGGCCGAGATCCCGTTTGCCACTCTCATACGCTTCAGTATAAAATCGTCTTAGAATTAGTAGAGCTGATTATTCTTTTCTCGTGTTAAATTTAGTTTACGATAATGTCAACTAGAGGCAGTTAGGGTGCCACGACATGCAAGATTTCTTTTGTTATTATTGAGAAAGCTTTTGCCTTTAAACGTGAGGGAGTTAGCGTTCATCAAGTAGTTACTTGAAAAGTTAGGGTCAGGATAAGTAACGTAACCCGATAGTACCCTGGTTAAGTTGAACTGTGACTTGTTAGTCTGAAGCAGGAGGTGGCCTCTGGCTAGGATCGTATTGGCATCGGACTTATTTTGCCCCACTCCCTTCCCCGCATCGCGCTTACCAAGCCTTTGAAGGAGAAGTTTTAAAATATAAATTAATTTATCAAACATGTCCGAAAAACTTATTTGAAAATGAATGTTATGACTATGTTTTACTCTTAATATCATATTAAACTGGGTGTTTAGTTATTAAGATTGAAGGCCAATAATTATTCCAACAAAGTGGGAGTTTCAAAGTGAAACAAAGGGGTTAAGACGGAATTGTGTTGTGGTGATTTTAGTGTCAGTATGTTTAAAGTTTAATTTCTATCATTGATCGATAAGGTTATGTGAAATTCGTTTAAAAAGTGATTTGAAGTTACAGACAGGGTATTGTGAGTGTTTTAATGTGTCGAAAAGTGATGCTAGGTGTACATTGATGAAGTTGTATGGATGTGAAGAAGAATCATTTAGAAGAACGAGAACATGTAATTTGAACCAGTTGTAATCATTTTGGGAACTTTGTGTAATGTTGTCATTTGTTGTTGTTTTTCCTGATGTTCGGTAGGCTGTGATGGAGTCAAAGGGGGGTGTACTATAGTTGAATATGGACTATATGTATTTTTCTGTATGCCAATCTTGTGATTGTCATAAGGGGGGAGTGTGGAATCGTAAATATAGTCCATATAGCCATAATGCAATAATATTAGACTACACTTTGGTCTCTGTGCTAAATTGAGTGGAGACTCATTGTCTGGTCAAAAGTGCTTAGTCTGGGAGCTTTCCTTCATCAGAGGTTCTCATGAAGTACCCTGTGGCTAAAGCTTTGTTCTATACTTTTTTTACTTTTTCCCCCACGTATAATACAACTTTGTTTGATACCAGGATAGATCTATTCCGTTTTTATCGGAACTTACATCTAAAGACATGGCATCACCACCAATCTGAACATACCCACCGTTTCCCGAACCCGACCCCTGTTACAAGTCCGGTTTCGAGCTCTGATTCTGGCACAACCCAGACAGACACTGAATTGCCACCTGTCCCCTCGTCTATATTTAAACCTAAATCCCGGTTCACTCCCTTGGTTTCTAATCCCTCTCTCATTGCATTCACCAGGAAAGTTGATCATGACATTGACAATCTGTTTGGTGACACATATGACTCGGGTATTAAACCCAAAAACAATTTGACACACAAGGAGCGCTTAGCTCTTAATGAACTATCTAAGAATGAGTATATCATTGTTCGACCCGCGGACAAGGGTGGCGCTGTTGTTGTTCTGTCCAAAGAGCAATATATCATTGAGGCGAAACGACAGTTGAATTCTAAACATTATATTAAACTTCCTAACAACCCCCTAGGCAACATGATGTCAGAATTCCGGGCTCTCTTAACTAACGCCAGGGAGTCCAATTGGATCTCTGAACAAGAATTTAAATACCTCTCGGTTGAGTGTCCTATGACCGCTTCTTTTTATTTACTTCCTAAAATTCACAAACAACCGTTTGATAATCCTCCTGGCCGCCCGATTATATCAGGCAACGGTACTTTGAGTGAACCTGCTTCTAAATTTATTGACTTTTATATTAAGCCTTTTAATAAGAAGCTTCCTTCATTTATTGAGGACACAACCGATGTGTTGAATAAAATTGCTAGCCTGGGTAATTGTAAGTCACAACTTCTAGTCACCATGGATGTGGAGTCACTGTACACTAACATCGATCACAAGGAAGGTTTACATGCTTTGAAACATTTTCTCTCCGACAGAGAGACTTCACCTCCTACTGAGTTTATTCTTATGTTAACTGAATGGATTATTCATAATAATGTTTTCTTGTTTACTGATGAAGTGTACAAACAAATTATCGGTGTTCCGATGGGTTCCTGCTTCTCTCCTAACTATGCTTGTCTTTACCTGGGCCATTGGGAGGAGATGTTTGTGCTAAATCCTATAAATCCTTGGTTTCAATATATTACTTGGTACGGTCGTTACATTGATGATTTGCTGCTGGTGTTTAGTGGGTCTGAGACACAACTCCTACAATTCCATACTTATTTAAATTCTTTGAATGAAAACATCAGACTCACTATTGAATACTCGCAGCAGACCATTAATTTCCTTGATTTGACCATTTACAAAGATGACTTGGGTAACCTTCACACAACGATTTATAGGAAGGAGATTTCAAGGAACACACTGTTAAGAGCGGATTCATTCCACCCGCCACACCTAATTAAAAATATCCCTTTTGGCCAATTTCAAAGATTGCGCCGTATTTGTGACAGCGATTTTGATACTAAGGCAGCAGATATGGGCAACCGCTTTAGGGAGAGGGGCTATAAACCCACCAATATTTCGTGTGCACGCAATAAGGCACTTGAAATAAACCGTCCTGAGCTTCTGGTAAAAAGGAAGCGCACTAACCATAGTCAACCCCGCCCCTTTTTTGTCTCCCAATACAGCACTGCGGCCTCACGTATACAAAATATCATCAGATCTAACTGGGCTATTATAGAAAGTGACCCATCCCTCCGCAGTGTGTTTCCTGAACCTCCCATCTTTTCTTTTAGGAGAGCTCCCACAATAAGGGACAAATTGGTTCACAGTTACCTTCCTCCTGACAATAAGACATCTTGGCTTCACAAACCCATAGGGACCTATAAATGTATGAATTGTCCTCATTGTTCTAATGTACTTCAGGCAAAAACCTTTTCAGACCTCAAAACACAGAAGATATATAAAATCAATGATTTCATTAATTGTAGTACCACACATGTGGTCTATCGTCTCACATGTCCTTGTCCTGATGTGTTTTATATAGGCAGAACCAAGCGCCGCCTAAGAGACCGCCTGGCTGAGCATAAATATGCCATTCGTATTAATAATTCTAATTACCCTATAGCCAGACATTTTAGTCACTGTCATGACAATAATGACACTTTGTTGAGAATCACTGGTATTGAATACATAAAACCTCTCACCAGGGGGGGTGATCGCATCAGGAGACTGAACCAGAGAGAAACTTTCTGGATTCACACCCTGGATGCAATTACCCCGCCTGGCCTGAATGAGGACATAGACTTCATGTGTTTCTTATAGGTTAATTTGGGCTCTTTATTGACCTGTGCTTAATTTACTATTGTCTGTGTCCTCCGGTATACTTTTTATATCCTGTAGATTATTTTTGCATCTATATTTGTCTTTAATGGTGTAGCCTTCTAATGTATGTATATAGCTTTAAGTGTACTTTTTCATGTGTTGTGTCCTTTTTTTCACCTGTTTCTTTTTCCTTTTTTTTTCTACTTAATGATTGCCTGATTGTTCCTATTGTAATAACGATGTAATGAGTTGAACCACGTGATCATTTTCTAAGTGGTTAATTGTAATTACTGGACTGGTCCCCACCTGGTTCCAGCCCTATTTAATGAGTTTGTTGCTCTGTGTGTTGTTAGCCCTGATGAAGACCGAATAGGTCGAAACATGTCGGTTTAATAAATTTTTCCTCCTTTTGACATCAAGTGTGCCCGGATCTCCTCTTTTCTCTATATCATATTGTTATCCCGATTGATCCCAGGAGCACCTTTTTACCATTTTTATACATTTTTTATACCTACACACCTCCTGAGCACCTGGTTGCCTCCTTGCCTCTGCTTTGTTCTATACTGCTTGAAGTTGGTCATAGGTGTGAATCAAAACACACAGGGGGACAGCCATCTGCTAATCAAAGGCCATCTGTTGATCTGTATGTTAATTCAACTCTGTCTATGCAAAAGTATATCATGTCATGTTGTCAATGTGAAAATCATTCAGTGTTAGCTGGCTGGCCACCACGGTCAGTCTGCTGGGAGCTCCCGCGGGTCAGGGCCGCGGGACGCTCTCTCCCTTTGTCTTTGGTTTCAATAAATGGTCAACATGGATCTTCAGTTCATCTCTCTGCCTGTGTTTCTCCGATCTGATGCTTTTTGACGAGGTTTTTCACTACTCTACAAGTTCGCTTTAGATAGAGTTCAGTTTTCTCTACTTTAGTGAGTTTAGTGAGTTAATTGGGTGTGAAAATACACCACACCATTTAGCATGGGGGACGCTTGGGGGAAGCAAGGGATTGGGTCTTTTTTGTTCACAGACTGAAACAGTGGCACATCTATTTATCCAGTGTTCAAGGCTGAGGGACATATTCAACAGGTTGACTCATTGGTTTCAAGGGCTGGGGAAAGTATATTCCGGAAAAAGGTTGTACATACCATGATTAATTGTATTTCGGGCACAGCAAAAATGGCTATATGGCTGACTCGGAAGAACAAAACAGAGGGAGCAGGGAACACAGACACAGTAGGCTACAGGTGCTCGAAGGAATGGTGGCAGCACGCCTTAGGGTGGAGTTTGCCTTTAGCCTTTTCTGGGCTCAGAGAGACGTGCTGTGAGTGGTGCAGGGCGGGGAATTGTGCCTTTCTTTTTGATAAAGAGGTGTTGTCATCTTTATCTCTTGTCTTTTCATATAACTGCAACTGTGAAGTGACATTTTTTATGTACTGAAGAGTTATAATAAAGGTGCTTTGAAAGGTCAAATGTCTCCCTCTCTCTCTCTCTCCCTCTTCTCATTCTCATTTTGCTTGAGTGAAAAAAGAAAGAAAAAACAGCAATGACTGATTCTTCTGATAGCAATGCTTCATGCATTTTTGTATAACATTTGCATTAATGGTCTATTTAAAACCAGTATCTATGGACACTTGATGGCATCAATATGAAGATCATCTTCATATTGATGCCATAGATACTGGTTTTAAATAAATAATACATCTTCAGAGGATGTATTAGTAATAATTATTATAAACTACACAGGTTCATCCCGATGTTCTGGGCATCTTTGTAAAGTTAGTGTTTGTAAAAAGCAGGTAAAAGAGTAACGTTTGAGCAGACTATCATCAGTGGCCCCTGTAAAATCTGAATCCTCCACCGATCCACCCACCCCTTTTCCCCCTCACTGTAGGCTATATGTTTTTTCCCTATTTTTACCTCCTTTATGATTTCCTGACTGTTTTTGGCTATATGGAAGTGTATATTTGTACTCTAAATCTTATGATGAATTGAAAACGGTGGACCCTCTGTAAACTAAAACCAAAATACATGGCATGGATACACATTTTTGTAGACATTTTTAAAGCACAGCTCAATACCTACTTCTATACTCTTTCTTGCTTTGTAGTTGAGCCTCACTGTATTGCCGTATATTCACTTGTATGCTATACAAATACAGTTGTATTATTGTCTCTGCTGTCATGTGGTACAATTTAGGCATTTAGCAGACACTCTTAATCCAGAGCGATTTACATTTCCTTAACACTCTTGAGTGTAAATTCTAAATAATCTACAACAGCAAGAACCAAAAAGCATGGCAATACATCATATACATACAAAGTAGTTATGAATCATACTAAGCTAAGACACAAATAATGGACTCCAATAAGCCACACACAGAACAGTAGTATAGTGCTGATAATCATGCTTTATTAAATCAATAATGGATAAAGCTCGAGGAGGCTGCGTAAAAACCGCTACAATTCTAAAATTCAGCTGGACCAACGTGCAGGGCAGAGCGCTCGTTGTGACACAACGTAAACACAGCGCGTTGTGGAGGCTGTGGTCCTATAAAAGGATTTGAAGCAGCTAGCTGCCCCCGTTGGTTGACCGGTGAACTTCTCTAACCGCTAAAACACACACACACACACACACACACACAAACACAACACACTGCAACACCTCCAAGAGATGGCCCCGCCTCTGCAAGCAAGCGCATGGTGATGGACTCTGTATTATTATTATTTTTTTGATGATGATGATACTCGCCAGAGTCCACGACGCACGCGGTCGCTTGCCAGAAACGGAGCACAAAAAAGAACCACTTGTGCTCAGGGAGTGCAGGCCGCTCGCACTGTGAGCATGTCATCGAAATTGGTGGTTAATGACATAGTCTAGTCCCGAAACACAAGACCGGTTCCTGCTGCTTACATGAGGGTAAATATGCAAACAGCACTCAGGGTCTTGTGGTCGTGTTCATAATTCATATATAGGAGTACGGTATAACAGCGCTGTATATCATACAGTGCTTCATATTGTCTCGCTGATTTGGTTATAAACGTCAACAGGGAGCCTCTCTACCTGCTGAGGCAATCTTAGACTTCAACGTAGAATCGTTGAGGCACAGTGTTTTAGTTTCAGCTCTATAACAGGGTATTCGTTTCACTGAGAAACTTTCTCCTTGGTTTCACTTCATATATTGTCATAAATAACAATGCATACATTTTCCCATAACCGTTTCAATTCGGCTATATATACATTATGTACATGTCACAGAAAAATTGGATCAAAAATCCTAAGTCATATTTATCCAATATGGCACATTTTATAACAACTTTAGACTGTAGTCTAGTTTGGCATAAATTAATGTCAAGTTTGGTATAAAAATAGTTCATATTTACAAGAACAGGAATCCATGTCTTTTGTCAAGTATAAGATTAGCTTGCTTAATTAATAAATAAAAAGTCGTGGAAGTATAGGGGGAAAAGGGGGAAGGGTAGAGATTAGAAGATACGATAGTTTTTTTTCCTTTCTTTTTTACATGGATCGAATGCTGATGGAAACGGTGGCCGAGTCGGAGCCCAGCTCGTTGGACAGTTTGAGGGTGTATGCTCCGGCGTCCTCCGGCTTGACGCCCGTGATGATGAGGGTGGTCAGGTCCTCCTGGGTCTCGATGTGGAAGCGTCCGCCCGGCGTCACCTCGATGCTCCTGCCGGAGCGCGCCCACTCGATGTTCCGGGCCTCTCCGGAGAAGGCGCAGGTCACCGTCAGCACTTTGCCCGTCTCGATGCTGATGTCTTCGGGCAGCGCTTCGATCCTGGGCGAGCAGCCTGGAAGTGACAGAGCAAAGGATGGCGTGTTAGGACATATAAGAAGTGACTATTAAGCTGCTTACTGATGAATGTGAAGGTGGAGCGCTAGTGAACATAATTAAGCTGCTTACTGATGGATCTGAAGGCGGAGCCCTCCATCAGGGCGGAGGTCTCGTGGCTGCTGGTGCTCATGGCGTATGTCTCCGATGTAACGGAGGACATGGAGGACATGGACATGGTCTCGAACTTCATCTCGGCCGCCATGCTGCTGAAGGAGCTGGCCTCCATCAGGCTGGAGGCGGACATCATGGCTGCCTGCTGGGCGGAGGACGAGGAGATGGAGGAGAAGGCTGAGGAGCTCTCCTCCACGGTGTGAACCTCTTTCTTCATCATCATGGACGATGCCGACATTGATGATGACGACTCCTTCTGGCTCATCATCATAGATCCTGGAGGAAGAGAGGGCGAACGAGAGAGGATCAAGAGGACGTCCACTCGACAGGGTGGAGACAGTTCTCCTTAATGCTTTGGCTTTTTTACGTTATCATAAAATGCTTAATGTGACAAAGCAATAAAGTGTATTATTACTAAACGTGTCTCTTACCTTTAAGAGCCACTTTCTGCTCCTGGTAGGCAGTGACCTTCATGCGGATGGCCTGGAAGGCCTGTCCGGTGAAGGAGAAGGAGGACTTGGAGACTCCCCCCTCTGCAGTCATCTCGCAGACGTACTCTCCCTGGTCGCTGTCGGCCAGGTCGTGGATCACCAGGCTGCAGGAGCCCTCCGAGTAATGCGTCTCCATTCGGCTGCTCTGGGACACCCTCCGGCCGTTGACGGACCACGTCACCTCCCGCACGCTGCTCTCGCACACACACGACATCCTCACCGTGTCCTCGTGGGCCTCGGCCGTCACCTGGCTCAGCACCTTGGGGGGTTTGGCCACCGGGGATATGACCCTCTTGGGCGACATGATGGGGGGAGGCGACTTCATCCTCGGGGGTGACTTGAGTCCCTCGGGCCCAGGGGATTTCAGACCCGTGGGGGACTTCATTCCAGCCGGTTCCGGTGACTTGAAGCCCTTCCTGGCGCCAAAGGGTTCTGGGGACTTGAGTCCTCCTGGTGATTTAAGGCCCAAAGGCCCGGGTGATTTGAGGCCCCTGGGGGACTTGATTCCCTCAGGTTCAGGGGACTTGACTCTGGGAGGAGAAGCGATGGGTTCAGGAGACTTGAGACCCTTGGGCGTCTTGAGTCCCTCGGGCTCGGGGGATTTCACGCTGGGAGTCGGGGATTTGACGCTTGGAGTCGGCGATTTGACACTGGGCGCAGGAGAGGTCACGGATGGCTCGGGAGACTTCAGCCCTGGCGATTTGACTCCCTCTGGTTCAGGCGATTTCACGCTGGGTGTAGGCGACTTCACGCTCGGAACGGGAGACGCTACACTGCTCGGTGCAGGTGACTTCACACCGGGTTCAGGTGATTTGACACTGGGTTCAGGTGATTTGACACTGGGTTCAGGTGATTTCACACTGGGTTCAGGTGATTTCACACTGGGTGTGGGTGACTTTACACTGGGTTCAGGTGATTTGACGCTGGGTGTGGGTGACTTCACACTGGGTTCAGGTGATTTGACGCTGGGTGTGGGTGACTTCACACTGGGTTCAGGTGATTTGACGCTGGGCACTGGAGAAGCCACGGAGGGAGCAGGCGATGTGATGGAAGGCTCGGGCAACTTCACCGAAGCCTTGGCCGCCTCCTTGGGAGCAGCTCTGTGAATGGTCAGCGTGAAGAGAGCCTCCTGCCTGCCCTCAGAGTTCTCCACCACCAGCAGGTAGTCGCCCTCGTCGGAGAGCGTCACGGAGGAGATCTCCATGCTGGACTTGTACTGGCTGGTGGTGACCTGGACGCGCTGAGACGTGACCACGGATCTGCCCTCGCGCATCCACGTGACGGTGGGCGCCGGCTCGCCGTCGATGTCGCAGGAGAAACGGGCCGTCTCTCCCTCCGACACCACCACGGACTGGGGCTTGGTGAGGATCCGGGCTGCCAGGGTAGACTTCACGGCGACGGACGACGACGACTTGGCCTTAGCCTGGGACAGGCTGTGTTTCTCGGTCAGGGATAACTTTTCAGAGGAGGCGGAATAGGAGGACGCGGAGGACAGGTATTCCACGGAGGCGTACTTGGCGGACGAGTCGAACCTCTCGACGGAGCCGAACCTCTCGGCGGAGGAGAATCTCTCGTGCGTTTCCGTACGCTTGGTCTTGGTCTCCTCCACGGCAAACTCGCTCTTGGAGGAGTAGCCGGCCTTGAATTGAGAGTGGTGGAAGTGGTCGACTCTGGTCATTTCAGGGACGTATGCCTTCGCAGCTTCCTCGTCCTTGCGGCGGGATGAGAAGGTGGTGAACTCTCCTCCGGTCACGTCCAGGGTGCCGTAGTCCGAGGCCTCTCCCTTGGCGTTGGTGCACGTGCAGCGGTAGGTGCCGCTGTCCTCTGCTTGGCAGTCCAGGATAGCGATGGTCAAGACCCCGGTCATGTTGGTGAAGACGTATTTGCTGCTCTCTGTGATCTGAACGCCGTTGTGGCACCAGGTGATCTCTCCGTTGGGCATGGCCTGGACGTTCAGGGTGAATTTGGTGTCCTGGCCGGTCGGCACGCGGTGGGAGCGCATTCTGACGGTGACGCGGGGAGCGTGGTCCAGGCTGAAGGGTGTCTGGCTGACCACCTGGTATGTCCTCTCTGCCTTCAGGGCAGACTTCCTGGCCTCGTAACGGGACATGATGTCAAAGCGGGCGGTCCTCTCGAACCTGGAGGAGGAGCGAGAGGATCTCTCCACGGACCTGACGGGACTGGGGGAGCGGGCGCGGGTTCTCTCGGGGGTGGGTGACCTCCTCACCGTTTCCTCCACCTCCACAGGAGGCTTACGCGGCGCTCTGATCAGCTCCGAGACCGGACGCATCAGCTCGATGTACGTCGGCGACAGGGACCTCCTTCTCCTCATGAACTGAGACAAAGTGCGTTTCTTCTTGGTCTCCGTGACCTCCTCGACCACCTGCCTTCTCTCCACCTTCTCTGTCTGGCGCACGGCGGTGCGCTCGTAGCGGACGGGGCTGCCCACGGGAGAGGCAGAGAAGCCCAGCTCCAGATCGTCCTCCAGCATCTCCTCCTCGGCTCTCCTGGCGGACAGGTAGTCGTCCACGGGCATCATCAGCTCCTCGTCGTCGCTCAGGTCTCCCAGAGATCTCCTCCTGGATTTGAGCGAGACCATAGACTCGCTCCCAGGAGACGGGGAGCGGCGGGAGGGTCTGACCGTCTCCAGGTCGTCCAGGCTCACCTTGGGAATGCGCCACCTGGGCCTGTACTGGTCTGTGATCCTGGGCAGGGGCACCACGTAGAACTGCTCCCACCTGGACAGGCGGATGCGTCTCTGTCTCTTCTGCACGATCCTGTCCATCCTCTCGGGAACCTGGTAACTGTCTCTTATCTTCTTGTACCACTTCATGTCCGACAGAGGCACAAACTGTTTGATGGTCTTGTCTTCGTCCAGAGCCCTGGGGTCGTGCACCACGGGTTTGGGAACCTCGTAAGGCATGAAGATCCTCCTCTCTTCCTCCAACTTCTTGGTCTCTGACTTCTCCTCCGTGATGTCGAACTCACCCTCCACGTTCTTGGTGCTCACTGCGGGCTTGTAGATGTCCGCGGCGAACTTGAGAGCGTCCAGGGCCGTGGGGTTCAGCGGAACAGACTCCTCGGTGGTGGCGATGCGCAGCGCCATCTTGTTGGTCTTCTCGATCTGTTTGGAGACGTACCTCTGTCTCTCCTCCTCGCTCTTGTACTCTCTCCTGTGGTAGGTGAGGCGCTCCACCTTCAGGTTGGCGTGGCAGGTGATGGAGCCGGCGGAGTTGGTGGCCGTGACCTTGTACAAGCCCGCGTCCTCCAGGAGGGTCTCCCTGACGTGCAGCACGTGGTACTCTGCGTCTTCCTGGACCACCGCCACCTTTGAGCTCATCTTCAGCAGCTGACCGTCCTTCTCCCACTTCAGAGTGGGCGCGGGGAGTCCCGACACGCGGAGGTCGAAGCGGACGCTGTCTCCTTCCATGCAGTCCACGTTGGCCAGCAGGCGCTTGAACATGGGCCTCATGGTGTCCTCCGACACGGGGTGAGGGGCCACGGTGAGGCGCGCCGTGCAGCTGTCCTCTCCGAACTTGTTGTGGGCCATGACGGTGTATTCTGCGTCGTCTTCCATGTCCAGGCCGTGGATCATCAGCTGGTAGAGACCCTTGTCGCTGGTGAAGGTGTATTTGCCGTCGTTTTCGCCCGCCTTGATCCTCTGGCCGTTCTTCAGCCACGCCACCTGGGGCTCCGGGTGGACGGTGATGGTGACGCCGAAGCGCACGTCCTCCCCGATGTAAGCGCTGCGGTTGTAGAGAGGCAGGGTGAACTCGGGCGGCCTCTGGAGCAGCTTGGACTTGTCCACCTTCCTCCTCAGCTTCTTGACGGAGCGGCTGACATAGAACTCCCTGATGCAGCGAACCGTCTCCACGAACAGCTCCCCGTAGGCGCTGTCCTCTCCGTCGTCACTGATCACCTTGCACCTGTACACGCCGTCGTCCGACTCCTCGATGTCCTTCACGTAGATGCTGGCAAAGCCGTTGATGTAGGTGATCTCGTACTTGCTGCTGGCGTGCAGCTGGCGGTTGCCAAAGAACCAGGACACCTGCGTGCTCTGGTCGTAGTTGAAGATGGCGCAGGTGAAGCGGACGTATCCACCCTCTTCGGCCGAGCTGTGCATGACGGGGCCGGCGCGCAGGCCGTGGTACTCGCTTCCGATCTTCACCCTGCCGACGGCCAGGCTCCTCTGGTTCTTGAAGGCGCCGCCGTAGGCCACGCGAGCCGCCGAGACGATGGTCTCGGTCTTCTTGACCAGGGACTGGTAGTACCTCCTGTGTCTCAGTGTCTTGATGACCTTGCTGCTGACGTGCTCCAGCTTCATCTTCAGCCACGGGTGCTCCAGAGCCTCCTGGGCCGTCATGCGGAGCTTCCTGTCCTTCACCAGCAGTCTGTCGATGAAGTCCATGGCCAGCAGGCTGGTGTCCTTGAAGGCCTCGCCGTCAAACGCGTACTCGCAGTTGGAGACGTTCTCCACGGTCTGCGTGGCGGACTCGGCGGCGAAGGGGTTGAGGCCGCTGAGCAGGACGTAGGCCACGACGCCCACGGACCACATGTCGGTGGCCGTGGTGACCAGGTCGCTGCGGTGGACCTCGGGGGCGTAGTACTCTGGAGCCGAGAAGGTCAGCCTGATGTTCTCTCCCGGCACCAGCAGCCTGGACTGGCCCATCTCCATGAACTTCACCTCGCTGCTCCTGCGGGTGGTGTAGACCACGTTGTCCGGACGGACCTCAAAGTGGCCAAAGTTGTGGCTGTGCATGAAGTGCAGCGCCGAGCACACCTGCCTCAGGTAGCGGACGATCTCCTGCTCCGTGAGCTCAAAGTTGCCCGTTCCGAGGCGCTCGAAGATGTCCACGCCCGAGAGGAACTCGAAGATCAGCACAATCTCCTCCATGCTCTCAAAGTACTCGTGCAGGTAGATTACGTTCTTGTGCCGGGCCATGTTGAGGGCCTCCACCTCCCGGAAGACCAGCTCGCGGTCCATTCCCCTGACCTTGATGAACTTGGCCATGTAGGTCTTCTTGGTCTCGATCTCCATGCAGCGGTGGACCACTCCGAACTGGCAGCGAGCTAGCTCCTCAGAGATGACGTACTTGGAGGACAGCTCCTTGACCTTGTAGACCAGAGCCTCCTCCTTGGTGACCTCGCGGCTCTCGTCCACCTCGTCGTCGTAGTTCCTGAGGATGGACGTTTCCTCCTTGGTGGTGACGGCCTCCGTCGGCTTGCACGGCTCGCTCAGGCCAAACTGGTTCTCGGCGATGACACGGAACTGGTACTTGGTCTTCCCGAACACGTTCATGACGGTGAAGCTGCACACCTCGCTGTTGCCTGCGCGGATCCACCTGTCGCCGTTCAGCGGGCACTTCTCCACGATGTACTTGGTGATGGGGACGCCGCCGTCGAAGCCGGGCGCCTCCCAGGCCAGGGTGATGGAGTCGCGGCCGATCTCGGCGATGGCCATTCCCTTGGGGGCGTCGGGCACGTCGGCCACCGCCACCTCGATGGTCTGCTTGTCCTGTCCGAAGCGGTTCTTGGCTTGGATGATGTAGTAGCCCGTGTCCTTCCTCTGGACTCCCTTCAGGAACACCAGGGACGTGAAGGACCTGGTGTTGATGACCTGGTGGTAGGCCGAGTTGGAGATGATCTCCTGACCCTTCTGCCAGGTGATGGCCGGCTCAGGCTTGCCGGTGATGGGGATCTTGACGGTGACCACCTGGCCGCGGACGGCGTTGACCGCTCCCATGCCCTGGAGCTCCAGGGGCAGGTGGATCTTTGCAGGAACTGGAAGACACAATTAGAGAAGGACCACCGTGAGCTTTATTACCTCCTTGTCTCGTATGCGTGCGTGTGTGTGGGTCACGACTTTTCTGATTTGTAAAAGAATCATATGTTCTATATATTATCGTATAAAAATGTAACTGAGCATGTTGTTTCAGAGACAAATATGAAATTATACCAAATATAGAAAAGAGTGACGGATTTAGATGTTATATTCCTCCCCAGTCCAGTTGTATGATTGAATGAATAGTTTCCATGTATTGCTCTGAACTGGTTCCTACCTTCCACATCCAGTTGAGCTGTAGTAGAGATGGATCCTGAAGAGTTGGTGGCTCTGATCTGGTAGGACATCACGTCACTCTCGTTAGCGCTGGTGATGACCAGCTGGTAGTAGCCTCCCTTGAACTCCTGGACCTTGATCTTGGTTCCGTCAGCCTCGATCTCCTTCCCGGCGCGATACCACTTCACCAGAGGCTTGGGGTATCCCACCACCTTGGAGTGAGGAGAACAACGTTGATTAATAAACCGCAAGAGTGGAAGGGAACTTTCAGCGTACGCTACTTAACAGCTCAGACTATATATTGTGACAATATATTATTACGTGTATTGATATTTAGCTCAAAGACAGTCAGGATGAGCCTCGATAAAGACGACTCACCTTGCAAACGAAGGTGGCGTGGCTGAGATATTTGACCGTCATGCTCCTGATCTCCTCCCTGAAGACGGGAGCGCGAGGAGCCTGCTCCGACTTGGGGACGACGGGCGCAGAGATCTCGCTCCAGTCGCTCTCGCCGCCCATGTTCTCGCACTTGACGCGGAACTCGTACTCGAAGCCCTCCAGCAGGGCCTTGACCTCGTAGGTGGTCTCCACGAACTTCTCGGAGGTGACCGTCATCCACTTGTTCTGCTTCTTCTCGCGCTTCTCCAGGTAGTAGCTGGTGATCTTGGCTCCGCCGTCGCTAGCCGGCTGCTTCCAGCATACCACACACGAGTCCGTGGTGGAACTGGTGACGAACGGCTGCTGAGGAATGCCGGGCTTCTCTGAAAGGGCGGGGAAATGAAAGGAAAACGTCAATAAGTCTTTCCATTAGTGCACAGCGTTTGAGCGGAGCCACGTGAGCATCCACCTTGCATTCCGCTGTCAAAAATACAAAACCATCATCCGTGCAAACAATCGACATCGTCTGACAACAAGGTCTCTCATTTCATAAGGTTGCACACACTTGTTTACCAGCCGACTACATTTCTGATGTTTTGTTGTTTCTGATGTTTGACCGTTTTTAACTTTATAACTATATGAGTGGAAAGGTGCTATGTAACTATATGTGTGGAAAGGTGCTATGCACATAAAAGTCCCTCATTAGAATGAAGGTGAAACACTGACCGAATGGACTCTTGATGATGAGCACGGCGGGGATCTCCAGAGCCTCGCTGACTCCGTACTGGTTCTGGGCGGAGACCCTGAAGTAGTATCCGGCCTGCTCCGTCAGGTTGGGCACGCGGCAGGTGTTTCCGCTCACGGACGAGGACACCAGTTGCCACAGCTCGCCCTCCTTGGCCTCGCGCTTCTCCACGATGTAGTTGGTGATCATGGAGCCTCCGTCGTCCTTGGGAGGCTTCCAGCTGATGATGATGGAGCTCTTGAGCATCTTGTCCACAATGATGGGGCCGTCGGGGATGCACGGCTTGTCTGGAGGCGCGAGCACGCACACACACACACACACGTTAATGCTTTGTGAAAGGTATGATCAGCAATATTATTCAACTCTGTTTTACGCTGCAATATTCAAACATTTATGGATGGATATATTGTACACACACACACACACACACACACACACACACACACACACACACACACACACACACACACACACACACACACACACACACACACACACACACACACACACACACACACACACACACACACACACACACACACACACACACACACGCTCACCTTGGATCTCGACGTGCAGCGTGGTCTCGACCGTGCCGTACTTGTTGCTGAGCTGCACCTTGTAGCGTCCGGCGTTGGTGGCGCGCTGCGCGTTCCTCACCACCAGGTGGGTGTAAGACTCCGTGTTCTCGATGACCACATCCGCCGAGGCGTTGAGCGGCTTCTTGGCGTAGAACCACATGATCTGCGGGATGGGCCGCCCGATGTAGACCACGTGGAGGCGCAAGCTGGTGCCCGCGCCCGCGTTGTACTTCTCCTTCAGCGGGAAGCCTGTGTGGAAGGCCGGCGCAGCCTGCAGGAACAGCTTGCCGCTGGTCTCCACCTGGTGGGTTGATTTTTTTATTTAGTTTCAGTCATTTCAATAAAATTTACTCTTGGTCATGTTTTAGTCACCTCTGATGAATTGAAAATGGAGGACCCTGACGTAAACAAGCTGTACACTGACCTCTCCGGCCTCGTTGATGGCCCTGCAGCTGTACACGCCCTCGTCCTCCTGTTCGTCCGTCAGGACGGACAGCGAGTGGTTGCGTCCGTCCGAGCTCATCTTGTACTTGCGGCTCTGGATCAGCTCCTTGCCGTAGCGGTACCACTTGATCTCGGGCAGCGGGCGGCCGATGATGGCACAGGTCAGCGTGCCCGACTCGCCCAGATTGGCCGTCACGTCCTGGATGTCCTCCTTCAGGGCTGGAGCCTCGCCCACTGTCGGTTTGGACGGATGGAAAGCGTTTAAAACGACTATTTTTTATATATACACAATATATATATATATATATTTCCTGTCTTTAGCTATGGTCACACAGTACCTGAATCTGAATAAGATATAAACGATCGAGCTAAGCTTAAAATGTGTTGACAAGAGTCTCCCATGGGTGTCTAGGCCCACCCATTTTCTTTTTCCTTCACCAAATCTCTTCGCTGAAAATACTCGATCTACAAAGCCCGCACTCGGTGTTCCGAGTGGCCAGACCTGCGGGTGGACTCACCGCTCAGCTTGGTCTTGATGCCCATGGCCGTCCGGCGAGGCCTGCTCATGCCCGTCTCGTTCTCCGCCAGTATCCTGAACTCGTACTCGGTGGCCTCCATCAGGCCGCCCATGGTGAACTGCCGGTCCTTGGAGCGCTCCTTGTTGCACTTCTTCCAGGCGCTCTCGCCGGCCTGGCGGAACTCCACCCAGTAGCCCAGGATCTCCTTGCCTCCGTCGCTCTCGGGCCGCTGCCAGTGGATGGTGATGCAGTCCTTGGTGATGGAGATGATGTCGATCTCTCCCGGCTGGCTGGGTTTGTCTGGAACCATGACATGAGATTAAGTGTTTAAACGTATTGAATTAAGTATTGAATTAAGTTAACACACTCATTAACACATTTTGACCTGAGATCAGATTCTAAAAAATGTCTTCTACATCCTGACAGTTTTCTGAAAAAGCTGTTTCTATGTCAGTGGTTCTTCGATTTAAAAAAAATATCAGACCTACAAGCTCGTAGCGCGCCACTCGGTGGCGCGCTATGAGCTTGTAGATCTGCTATTTTTCAATAGCTAAAGCATAAGATAATGCTTTAGCTATTGAAATAATAGATAATGCTAACACCAAAAGGGGTTCCCGCCCAAAATGGGTTAAGTATTGAATTAAGTTAACACAAGGAAGCATGAGTTCAAGTCCGTTGCTCTCCCCATGTCCCCCATATATGGGGACTAGGTTGGCGGAGGGTGTGTAGAGAGCCCAGGATCACATGAGATAATTGGCACAGGGGTGAAAAAATGGGTTACAAAATCGAGGGATAATTTAAAGGAATTAAGTTAACACACTCATTCATTTGCCACGTCTCGAAAAACCCACTCACCGAACGGATCTTTGCAGACCACGGGGTCCGAGGCGGGCCCGGCCTCGCTCTTGCCGATGTCGTTCTGCGCCACCACCCTGAAGGTGTACTCTGCGTCGGGGATGAGTCCCGTCACGTTGTACATGGTGGTGGTGATGTGCGTCTTGTTGTGGCGCACCCACTTCTCCGTGGACACCTCCCTCCTCTCCACGAAGTAGCCCGTGACGCGGGAGCCCCCGTCGTCCCGGGGCCGCGCCCACGAAATGGAGATGGTGGTCTTGGTCACGTCCATGATCTCTGGCGGGTAGCCCGGAGGTTCTGGCGGGCCTGGAAGGAAGCCGAGAGAACGTGCAACGTCTCGTTAGGGTCCAGCGGTAATAAAAAGGGACTACTAGATACATGTGTTTTTTCTACGTAATCTAAAAATAGCTAATTCAACTTTCATATATTCTAGATTTATGACACAAAGTGAAATATTTCAAGCCTTTTGTTTTCCGGATGAGCTCATAGAAATCAAAAAAATCTAAACATATCTCAAGTCTACCTGCAATCGATGTTTTATTTTTATTTTTATATAAAATGTTTTCTTGCATTCATTTGTGTTATGTGCCTTACATTTTCCTATCATTCATTCCTATTTTCAACACGATATTCAAATGTTTGGAGATGCACCACCTGTACTACTTCTAGGAATATCCTCAACAAAAGTTGAATGTCACCAAAACATGGACTTCACTGAACGTTGTCAAAGATTTACACAGTCATAAAGCAGTTCAAAAGTGCCGCCTTACGCTCAGTTAGATTTACACAGTGATGATATTAAACTCACAGTATATCACATTATAAAGTAATGTTATCATATCCTTACACAGCGGAGTCTTTGGCATCACAGCCTCGTCAGACTTCAGGGACCTGCTGACGCCGAACTGGTTCTCGGCGGAGATCTTGAAGTGGTACTCCACGTTCTCCTTCAGGCCCTTGACCACCAGCGCCGTCTCCGTGACACGGGAGTCCACGGTGCACCAGGCGGCCTTGGGGACCTCGCGTCTCTCCACGAGGTAGCCCAGGATGTCTGCGCCGCCGTCGTCCGACGGTGCCCTCCAGCTCACCCTGACGGAGCGCGCCTGGATGTCGTCGAACTCCAGTGGGCCCTCTGGGGGGTCGGGACGGCCGATCACCTTCACCTGGTGGTGCACGATGGGATACGGTCGTGTGTGAATGAAATGCATTTAGAGCTAGTGATGTCTGTAAACTATAAAGATCCACACGCTCACAGCTAGCCAGGGGAAGCACCAACCTTGATGTAGATGACCTTCCTGCCACACTTGTTCTCCAGAACCAGGTCGTAGGTTCCCGTGTCGTCTTTGTACGCCTCCTTGATGACCAGCTCGGTCATGTCGTCGTGGGTGGCGATCATGGCCCGGTGGGAGATGTCACGGCCGTCTTTGGTCCACTTGCAGGTGGGGAAGGGCTTGCCCTTGATGGGCACCGCCAGGCGGATGACCCCGCCCTGTCGCACCACGTAGCAGTCCTCGTACTTCTGGTCCAGCTCGTACTCGGGATAGTCTAACGTGGAGAGAGAGGACAGTTAGTTCCAAGTAAATTATACTCACAGAGCATCTCCTGTACTTTGACGACTCCGGGCACCTCTGTGGCGTCGCCGCACCCTCCGGCGTTGCAGGCGCGCACGCGGAACTTGTACTCGGCGCCCTGGGGCATGTGGGTGAGTGTGTACTCTAGGATCTTGATGGGCGTGGTGTTGCACATGGTCCATTCGTCCTGGTCCACGCGCTGCATCTCGATGAGGTAGCCGGTGACCGCCGCGCCCCCTTCCTCCTCGGGCGGTGACCAGGCCAGTGTCACCGACGTGCGGGTGGTGTCCGTCACTTGGGGCTCCACTGGAATGCCCGGTGGATCTGTCGAAACGAAACGCAGACAGACAGACAGACCACGGTTAGTACGGCGCTATTTGGTTCCATTTGTATACTGTCAGAGTTAGAGACTTGTAAGGGTCAATTTAGAAACCCCTCAAGGACCTCTGAGAGTCCCTGGAGCCCAGCCGCTGATATAGTGGTTCTCACACTTTTTAATTTCAAGAAGAACCCCCCATAACTCTGAGAGACCCGTAAGGGTCTTAGTTATTATATTAACATATAATTTCTATCTTTAAAAACAATGTATTGATCTTTTTGTGCTGTTGTGTTCCCAGATTGAGTTTCAGTTTAAGTAAATCAATGGATAAGTGTTTCCGTCTCACCGATGGGATCCATGGCCACCACGATCTCCGAGATCGGGCTGGGCTTGCCGTCTCCTCTGGAGTTGATGGCGGTGATGCGGTGCTCGTACTCCTGTCCCTCCACCAGGCCCGACGAGCGGAAGCGCGTCATGGTCACAGGGTTCTTGCTGATCTTCATCCAGCGGTCCGAGCCCGCCTCCTTGCGCTCGATGATGTAGCCGGCGATGGTGGAGCCGCCGTTGTCCTCCGGGGCGCTCCACGTCAGCGTCATGCCCTCATGGGTCACGTCCAGGATCTCTGGCATGCTGGGGGGTCCGGGGATGGCTGCAGGGGGGGGGGGGCGGGAGAGAGAGAGTTGAGTTTGGCTCTTCTCCTGATCAGTGACTTCTTTGGTGTGCAAGAGGTTTTTCTGTTTGCGTTACTCTAGGGCATTCACTTCTAATCATTTTTACTAGTTGACTAGTTGCCTAGTTTACTAGTCGACTAGTTGACTAGTTGTTTAACTACCTATTATGTAAAAAATTAAATAAATTTAAAAAATTTACTTTTTTTTCTTTTTAATAAATATTTGTACATTGAAAAACGGTGTACATGGTGACTATAACTATAATCTACCTGATCTTGAGGCCTACAACTAGTCAACTAGTACCAACAAGGTCGACTAGTGGATTTACTAGCGACTAGTCGACTAGTTGCTTAATGCCCTATGTTACTCCTGCCACACCAGGCAGGGTTTCAGTGACGTGATTCAACCTGTGAGAACAGACTGCTGAACCCACAACATCTAATGGGATTGGGAGACGTGCTTTTCAGTTTAAAGGTCCATCTGATTGGAACAAGTTGTCTGTCTCTTTGAGATCAATTACATCATTTAACAGTTTCAAGGCTTCTTTGCTTGCAGACCTGAAACCCATTTGTACTTTTTTTTATATGTACTGGTTGGGGAGAGGTGTGTACTTTAATGCTTCATTATTCTTTGTATCCTTTTTGTTTGATTTTATTATCATTATTAGTATCACTATTATTAGTATTTTGTAAGGTGTTTCAGTGCATTTGTTACTGGTCTGGATGTAGTGTATGAGAGCATCTATGTTTTCTTGAGGTGGTTGTAAGTGTATTGTTCTGTGTCGACATGTTTAATGTATTGTGTTGTCTATGTACTGTATTCATTGTGTTGTGCCCGAGGACCCCCTCTAAAACGAGATGATGCATCTCAAGGGGCTATCCTCCAAATTAAATAACATTTCAATATATGACTTACTCTTGGCGCTCTTGCACTCCACCACCTCGGACTGCAGGAAGCCGCCCACGCCGAAGCGGTTCATGGCGGCCACGCGGAACACGTACTCGGTGCCCTCGCTGAGGCGGCTGAACTTGTAGCAGGGCCGGGTGACCGACTCGGACACCGTCCTCCAGCCGGGTCGGTGGGCCTCGCGCTGCTCCACCACGTAGCCGCTGATGTTGGCGCCGCCGTCCTTCTCCGGCGGGTCCCAGCTCACCGTCACCGAGACGCCGTCGTTGTCCTCCAGCCTCACCGGGCCCAGCGGCAGGCCGGGTTTGTCTGCAAGGTGGACGAGATGTAGGACGACTGGTTAGTATGGATGCATTTCATACAGCACGTCTCTTTCTACGTGACATGTGGAACAAAGTGCTGAATGAAGTTGATACCTGTCGTGTACAACCAAGTGAAATATGACTGCATTTACAAGTTAACCGTTTCCGTCCATCCGACGTGTCAGCACGTCCTAGGGGTAACAATCGACGCGTACATCCGACGTGTGAGGACGTCTTAGCGCATCCTCAATGATACGGGGCGAGATAAGAATATTCTGAATTTTTCCCTTTTTTATTTGTCAGTTCGCCTCTCGGCTACCGGATGCTCCGCTCTGTCCCCATGTTAGCTTATCATTGAGTCTCTCCTAATCCAGGGGGCTCTCCATGGTGTTGAACGGATCGATATACTGGCGCTTCATTTCTGCTCCTCATCCGTCTCTCCCGCAAAATATGAACGCTTTTTGGATCATATATCGTATAAACTAAAACGATCGCAATGTAAGCTAGCTATGTAAAGTGAACTTTTTTTAGTAGATTGTTTCCGGGTCATGGCTTTCCGAGTAAAAGCGGCCATGTTGTTCCGGCACCCCAGAGCTTCTATTTTGAAGGACTTCCGGCACTGATTGTGTTAGCGGTACGACACAGCTGTAAAAAGAAGTGCATAATGAAAAGGAGACTGACCCAGGATGATGACCTTGATGACCTCCCTGGCCGTTCCCAGGGCGTTCTTCACCTCCAGCGTGTAGCTGCCTGTGTCGTCGATGGTGGTCTCGCGGACCACCAGCCGCGTGTATTTGCCGTTGCTGTCGATCTTGATGCGGTCCAGGCTGTCCTTCATCTTCTGGCCGCCGAAGGACCAGGTGCACTGGGGTGCCGGCTTGCCCTGGATGGGGATGTTCAGGTCGATGGGCTTGCCGTTGTGCACCATCAGCATCTTCTGAGGCAGCGCCGCCATGTCGATCTTTGGCACCGCCGTGACGTCCTCTATGGTGATGGGCGTCATCAGGTCCATGGGCTGACCGGCGCCTCGGCTGTTGGTGGCTCGGATCCTGAACAGCATCTGCTCGTTCTCAGTCAGCGACTGGACCGTGTACTTGGACAGGGAGGCCTTGACGGTGGCCAAGGTGCTCCAGCGGTCCGTGCCCACCTTGCAGGCCTCGATGATGTAGCCCGTGAGGTGACTACCGCCGTCGTGGTGCGGCTTGGCCCAGTACAGGCTCACCGTGGACTTGGTGACATCCGAGAGCTGCAGGTCGGTCGGGACGGACGGCACCTCGCAGGTCCTCACCGACTCGGCTGTCTCGCAGCCCTCGCCCACGCCGTAGATGTTCTCCGGCAGCACTCTGAAGAAGTAGAAGGCGCCCTCCTCCAGGCCCGTGATCCTGGAATAACACACGGAATTAAGTTATTAGTGTTTATTGGGTTTCATTATCCTCCAGGCCCGTGATCCTGGAATAACACACGGAATTAAGTTATTAGTGTTTATTGGGTTTCATTATCCTCCAGGCCCGTGATCCTGGAATAACACACGGAATTAAGTTATTAGTGTTTATTGGGTTTCATTATCCTCCAGGCCCGTGATCCTGGAATAACACACGGAATTAAGTTATTAGTGTTTATTGGGTTTCATTATCCTCCAGGCCTGTGATCCTGGAATAACACATGGTATTAAAAGTTATTGTGTTTATTGGTTTTCATTAAATCGCTCCGTTTGAAATGTGTTTTAAGTCGGTAAGTTACGTTACACATTCTGCATGAGTGTGTGGTTTCCAAATTAAACAGAAAGGATTTACAACTGAACATTGGGACATTATGAATAAAAATATATTTACTTTTTTGGATTTTAGGCTCATAAACAAGAATTGCACAGGGGGAAATGCCTTAAATGTACTAAGAAATGATTGACACTGACTGGTATCTACAGGCTAAGCTACATTGTGATCTACAGTATATTATAGAGTTAACCGACTGATTTAAACAGATGAATGGAATTGATTCTGACGATAATGCCAGACAGCTGCGATCAGGGCATCGTGATTGCGACGGACGGGGCCTCCTACCTGTACAGGGTCTTCTTGCACTCGGTGGTGACCGTCTTGTATGACTTCATGTTGGCTTCACGTTTCTCTATGATGTAGTTGCTGATGGGGGCGCCTCCGTCCAGGGTGGGGACGTCCCAGGTGATGACCACAGACTCCTTGGTGTTGTCCTTGACCTTCACCGAACCGGGAGGTCCGGGCGTGTCTGCGGAGCCACGAGGATTACAAAAGATTAGTTTTGAGGTTTAATAATATAGGCACCAGGAGGCACAGTAAACACAAATTACATTATCCTCATCATCATCATCATCATCATCATCATCATCGTCTTACCGTAGACTTTGACCAGGATGGTGGTGGTCTTCTTGCCCGAGGGGTTCTCGGCCTCCAGGACGTATTTCCCAGAGTCGTAGCGGTCCACCTTCTCCACCATCAGAGAGGTGGAGGTGTCGGTGGTCTCGATGAAGCCGCGCCTCTGCAGCTCCACACCCTCCTTCCTCCAGGACACCACGGGCGTGGGACGTCCCGTCACCGTCACAAACAGCCGGAGGGTCCCGCCGGCGCGGAGACACACCGTCTTCTTCAGGTCCTCCGCAAGCTCCAGGTCTGGTATGTCTGGAGCGGGACGGGGAGACACGTTTAAAACGTCTGTCAAGGCATCTGGCAGGGGTTAGCGTTATCAACTCTCACCACTAAGTATGTCCGCAACAGATTTTTCTTCTTCTTTTCCCACAGTCCAACTTACCGATTTTCTCCAGCGGCTCGGTGATGGCGCTGGGGCTGCTGAACTCTCCGGTGCCGTTGGCGTTGACGCCCGCCACGCGGAACATGTACTGCTTGTTGGAGGCCAGGCCGCCCGCCACGTAGGCGTTGGTGAGGATGGGCTTGGCGGTGGCGCGGTACCACTGCTCCGTGCCCTCCTCCAGGATCTCCACCACGTAGCCCGTCACGTCGCAGCCGCCGTCGTACATGGGCCGCGTCCACTTCATGCTGATGCTGTGCTTGGTGGTGTCCGTGATGCGAGGGGTCGAGGGGGGTGCGGGGGTATCTGGGGGAGACACGCACGATTACATTTATGATAGTTAAACTACATATAACTAAAATAATGTTCTATTCCTCAACGATAATATAAATGATAAACCGTGGTTCTTCTTACAGGTGGGGTCCTTGCAGAGGATGTAAGGCGAGGCGTCGCTGGACGCGCTGCAGCCCGCGGCGTTCTCCGCCGTCACTCTGAACTGGTAGTCGCTGCCCTCCAGCAGACCCGTGATCTTCAGGCGGGTGTCGTAGATGGTGTAGGTCTTGTTGACGCGGGTCCACCTGGTGCTGCTCTTCTCCCTCTTGTCCACCAGGTAGGTCCTGATCTCGCTTCCTCCGTCGCTCTCGGGCTTCAGCCACTCGATGACCACGTGCTCTTTGGCCACGGTCAAGGCCTCCGGGGTGCCTGGAGGCGTCGGGATGGCTGGAACACACACACAAAACACGTCACGATCATGTACTGTACATGTATGTCACAATCCAACTCAAACGTGAATATGGCAGCACATTTATTTGTTGGATAACAGTGAGTTGGTCGGTCAGCCATTCCGAAGGTCGGGCTTACTGTATGCGTTGCGCGCCCTGATGGCCACGGACTCCAGGGGTACGCCCACGCCGAACTTGTTGACTCCGCGCACCCTGAAGATGTACTCGTTGCTCTTGATGAGCTTGGAGCTGACGCACGACAGCGTCTTGCACTCGTTCTCCATGATCACCCAGTTGAGGCGGCTGGTCTCGCGGCGCTCCACCACGTAGTGCGTGACGGCGTCGCCTCCGTCCTCCAGCGGGATCTTCCACGTGACGGTGCACTTCTCCTCCGTCACCCTGCTGATGGCGATCTCGTCCGCCGGAGCCCCGGGGGTGTCTGGAGGTGGAGGAACGAGGAGCGACATTATTAATTAACTTTGTCCACCAGACCAACAGGACGGAATTGCTATAACCCATTTTGGACTGAGGTCGATTCAAAACAAAAGGCTTCAAAATCCTAATTTATTTCTGAAAAACCCATGTTTCCATGTCAGTGGTGCTCAACCTTTTTCATGTCAAGGACTCCCAGAATTATCTCTATTGAGCCACAGACCCCCATCTAAAAATATGTAGTTCCAGGGACCCCCCAGAAGCCAATATTTTAGTTAAAAATGTTCGCTCTGAAATATATATTCAAAGATTTGCACCACATTTTCACGACTTTTCAAAAATAGCAGATCTACAAGCTCATAGCGCGCCACCGAGGGGCGCGCTATGAGCTATTTTTCAATAGCTAAAGCATGACATAATGCTTGAAATACCAAAAGGGGTTCACGCCCAAAATGGGATAAATGTACCAGCTTATAAAACCATTTCCCTGAACATCTGTCTCTCACAACGAGGCTGCGTCGTCTGTTTTTTTCCTTACCCAGGACTTTAACGTTGACGGCGGCCGTCTTGGTGCCGCCGGCGTTCTTGACGGTGAGGACGTATCTTCCCGTGTCGTAGCGGTCACAGCTCTTGATGATGACCATGGCTCTGGTGGTGGTGTAGGTCATGGAGTACTTCTCTCCCAGGTCCAGGACCTTGTCTCCTTTAGACCACCACACCTTGGGTTCCGGCTTGCCTCCCACGGCTCCGTCCAGGACCAGGTCAGAGCCGGCGGTCACCGTCACCGTCTCTCCGAGCGTCGCGGTGTTCAGCTCTGCTTTGGGTGGACCTATGGGGGGAGGGGGGGGGAACAGTGTTTTGAAATGCTAAAACGGTTCCATGATATATGATGACTAAATATAAAGTTGAATTACAAGGACAAAGACTAGGAATGGGCTAAATGGTGAAACTGAGTAATGCTGGGCTCACACTAGAGGATAATCGTTAACTTACTGTACTCGTCCTTGCAGGTGACGGGCCCGATGGTCTCGGAGGGAGCGCTGTGGACGCCGGCGGCGTTCTTGGCGATGACGCGGTACTCGAAGGTCTCGTCCTCGCCCAGGTTGCCCACGGTGAAGTAGGTCTCGGTGATGGTGGTGTAGTTGCACTTCAGCCAGCGGTTGTCGTCCCACTCGTCCGTGCTGTACACCTTCCTCTCCACCACGTAGCCCACGATCTTACTGCCGCCGTCGTTGAACGGCACCGACCAGGCCAGGGACACGGAGGAGCGCGTGATGTCCGTCACCTCGGGTTTACCCGGAGGATCTGAAGGTACCCGGAGGATCGGGGGAAAGAGAGGGTGTTTAGAGACGCTGATGTAGAATAGAAAGACTCTGGAGAAAACTAAAATAGGTTCCATTTGTGTGTGAAAAGTCTAATATAGTTTGTTGTGATCACTGCTACAGACACTCTCTCCCGATTGGATAGAATTGTTGAAAATGTATTTTCTGTAAAGACCTCTAGACTCTAGACTTCTAGAATCTCTAGTAAAGACCTAGAGAGATGGGGGACACTCGTGTAAAAAGTATAGACCCATTTATTTATTGATGTATCACTTATTCTAACAAAAACAATAACAGTTTTTAAAATAGTTGATCCAAGTGTATTTTCCTTACCGACAGGGTTGAGAGCCAGCACGGGCCTGGAGGCCTCGCTGGACTTGCTGAGGCCGGCGATGTTCATGGCGTAGACCCTGAACTGGTAGTCCAGTCCCTCGATGACGCTGGACACCTTGTAGTGGCACTCCAGGCAGGGCAGCTTGTTGTCCCTCACCCACAGGATGGTGTTCCTCTCCTTTTTCTCGATCAGGTAGCCGGTCACCTGGCTGCCGCCGTCCGCGTAGGGCACTTCCCACTTGATGCTGATGGCGCTGCCCGACACCGACACCACATCTGGGCGCGAGGGCGGGCTCGGGGCGATGAACGGATGCTCGATGACCACGGCGGCCGACTCGATTCTTCGGCTGACACCGAACTTGTTCTCGGCGCACACCCTGAAGGTGTACTCCATGTACTTGGTGAGGTGGCTCACCTTGATGGTGGTCCTCTTCACGCTGGAGTTGACCACCTGCCAGGACGCCGAGCCAGACTCGCGCTTCTCCACGATGTAGTTGGCGATCTCGCTGCCCCCGTCGTCGGCCGGCTCGGTCCAGGACAGGCTGCAGGACTCCGAGGACACCTCGGAGATCTCCAGGGGACCCGTGGGAATGCTGGGCCTGCCCACGATCACCACCGTCACCGCAAAGGTCTTCACGCCGGCCGCGCTCTCCAGGACCAGGTAGTACTTGCCGCTGTCGGTGCGCTTGCTGTCCTTGACCACCAGGGTGGTTTTCTCGCCGTTGCTCTGGATGGACACTCTGTCCGTCTCCTTCAGCTTCATCTCCTCCAGCTTCCAGGTGGCCTTGGGAGCCGGCCTGCCGCTGATGGGGATGTCGATGGTGAAGGTGTTGGTGAGCTTGCAGGTGATCAGCTGGTTGGTGATGCTGCTGAGGTCGGCCGTGGGCTCGATGCGAGGCTCCTTGATGGTGATGGCGCCGCGGATGGCCTGCGCCTCGCTGGTCCCGTTGTCGTTCTTGGCCTTGACGCGGAACTCGTACTCGGCGTTCTCCGTCAGACCCTCCACCAGCATCTTCAGGGACTTGGTCTCTCCGGCCACGTTCCATTTGTCCGTTCCCTTGACCTTGCACTCCACCACGTAGCCCTTGATGCGGCTGCCGCCGTCGTGTTCGGGCTTCTGCCACAACAGCGAGGCGGTGGAGCTGCCGGTGTCCACCACGTCCAGCCTCTTGGGCGGCGCGGGCTCCTCGGTGGCGGTGACGGGCTCCGTCATCTCGTGGGCCTCGCCCTGGCCGTAGTGGTTGACGGCGCACACCCTGAAGAGGTACGGCAGGCCCACCTCCAGCCCTGTCACGCGGATAATCTGCCGCGAGCACTTGAAGCTGACTTCTTGCCAGGCCATGCGGCTGGCCTCGCGCTTCTCCACCGTGTAGTGGTGGATGCGTGAGCCGCCGTCGTTGCCCGGCGCGTCCCACATCATGGTGAGGGCGCCGCGCGTCACGTCCTTGAACTTGATGGCTCCCGGAGGCCCGGGCGTGTCCAGCACCTTCAGGGTGAGGGTGATGGACTTGTGTCCGCTGTTGTTCTCCAGGGACAGCGCGTACTTGCCAGCCTCGTAGCGGGTGACGCCCTCGATGGTCAGCGTGGAGAAGGACTCGGTGGTGTGTATGTCGGCCATGACGGGCAGCTCCGCGTCCACCTTGCTCCAGGTGGCCAGCGGGGCGGGCTTGCCGCGGAAGGGAATGTGGAAGGAGACGGTGCCGCCGTTCCTCACGATGTGCGTCTGCTTGAAGTCGGCGCCGATGTCGATCTCGGGCGACGTCAGCCTGTCCAAGGCCTGGACGGCGTTGGGCACCACGCCCGCGTCGCCCTGCCCGGCCCCGTTCACGGCCGTCACGCGGAACTTGTAGAACTCGCCGGCCACCAGGCCCTTGGTGGTGTAGCGGGTGTCGATGCACAGGATGTCGTTGACGCGGTGCCACTCCTCCAGGCTGGCCTTGCACATGTCCACGTAGTAGCCGATGACCTCCAGGCCGCCGTCGAATATGGGCTTGGTCCATTCGATGGTTACGGAAGACTTGGTTGAATCCACAGCCTGGAGACCAGAAACGACAATAGTTCAATGTCTGGACAATAGTTCAATGTCTGGATTCTCTCACAAAGTTACTAATCTGCTATTTTCAGCACGCAACCAAGTGTAAAATGACTTGAATCTGTCACATATACTGGATCTCTTGTCCACTTCCTAACATTTTTAGAATCTGATCTCAGGTCAAAATGGGTTAAATAAAGGTTGAATGAATTATTACCTTAACGAGTGTGGGCGCGCTGGCCGTGCTGGTTGGCTCTCTGGTCTTGAAGAGCCTGGACGTGCTGCTGGCCGCCCCGACGCCGGCGCCGTTCTCCGCCATGACGCGGAACTCGTACTCGTAGCCCTCGGTGAGCATGGTGACGCGCTGGCGCAGCTCCGTGATGGGCCTCTTGGACGACACCTTCATCCAGCGCAGGCTCTTCTTCTCGCGGCGCTCCAGGATGTACTGCTTGATCTCGTTGCCGCCGTCCGAGCGGGGGCGTGTCCAGCCCACTGTGATGCTGTGTCCAGTGATGTGGGTGGCGTCCGGCGTGCCGGGCGCTTCGGGAACGGCTGGAGGAGGAGGAGGAGGAGAGCGGGAGAACGGTTGGTTATTATCGTTATTATCGGTTCGCTGTCCGTTCACACTACGGCGGCACACAAAAAAGCATCAAAGGTAGCAGATCTACAAGCTGAAAACGCGTATAATTCCGTGCAATATATATTTTTTTGCATTTTGACTCAAGTAATCTTAAATACAGGAGAAGTTAAAAAACAGAGTACTTACTGTACTGCATCTGAGCGACAATGGGCTCAGAGTCGAGGGGCTTGCCCACGCCAAACTTGTTGACGGCGGAGACCCTGAACTGGTACTCGTTGCCCTTGATGAGGTTGACCACGTTGTAGGAGCAGGCCTCCACCTTGGAGGAGACCAGCGCCCAGGAGATCCTGGACGTCTCTCTCTTCTCCACCACGTACTCCACGATGCCCGAGCAGCCGTCATTCTCCGGCGGGTTCCACCACACCGTGCACTTCTCGGCCGTGATGCCCGTGAAGCGGATGGGTCCTTCCACGGGCCCGGGGGTGTCGCCCACGCGGACGTTGACCTCGGCCCTATTGCCTCCGGAGCTGTTCTTGGCCTCGACGGCGTAGAGGCCGCGGTGGTCCCTGTCGGCGTCGCGGATGAACAGACTGCTGACGCCGATGCTGGTGGAGATCTCAATGTCGAACATGGTTCTCTTGTCGATCTCGCGGCCGTCCTTGTACCAGATGACCTGCGGCACGGGGCGGCCCGTGACGGTGCAGTTCAGCTTGACGTTCTCGCCGGCCTTCAGCGTCAGCACCTGGTCCTTGGCCCACTCGATCACGGGGACGACGCTCTCGTCCCTGGTCATGATGTAGCCGGAGGAGTTGGACGGCGGGCTCACGGTGCCCACAGCGTTCCTGGCGACCACGTGGAACTCGAAGCGGTCTCCGGACGCCAGCGCGGTGACGGTGAACTGGGTTGCGCAGATGTCGGTGAAGTTGCAGCGCAGCCACTTGCCGCGGCCCTGCCGCCTCTCCACGGTGTAGCCCACGATCTTGCTGCCGCCGTCCTTCTGGGGAATGTCCCACATCAGGGTGACCGAGTCTCGGGTCACGTCGATGCATTTGGGAGTGCCAGGCGGGTCGACGGGCATGATGGCCAGGCGGTGCTTGCTCTGTTCGCTGACGGGGCTCAGGCCTGCGTTGTTCTCAGCGTACACTCTGTAGGAATACTCCAACCCTTCGATCAGCTGAATGCACCTGTACTCTCTTTTGTTGATGATGGTGGAGTTGACCTTCTCCCACAGCAGGCTGTTCCTGTCCTTCTTCTCCACGTGGTATCCCAGGATGGGGGAGCCTCCGTCGAAGCCTGGGGCCTCCCACTGGATGGTCATGCCGTCACTGGTGACGTTGAGGGCCATGGGTTTGCCCGGTTGGCCTGGCGCCTTGTACTGGTGCTCGGCCACCACCTCGGTGGAGGCGAGGGCCTGGCTGACGCCGAACTTGTTCTCGGCTCGCACCCTGAACTGGTACTGCATTCCCTTGACCAGGTTGGGGATCTTGAAGGTGGGCCTGATCACGCTGGAGCACACGATCTTCCAGTTGGCGTGGGAGGTCTCGCGCTTCTCCACGCTGTAGCAGGTGATCTCGCCCCCGCCGTTGTCCGTGGGCTCGTCCCAGGAGATGATGATGCTCTGAGCTTTGACCTCGTCGAAGCGGATGGGGCCGACCGGCAGAGATGGCGGACCCAGCGTTATCACGCTGATGTCGAAGAAGGTCTTCTCGGTCATTCTGTTGTCCAGGACCAGCGTGTACTGGCCGGCGTGCTCCTTCTTTGCTCCTCTGATCGTGATAGAGGTCTTGTTATCCGTGGTCCTGAAGCGGATCTTGTCGCTCTCCTTGATGGGGACGTTGTCCTTCATCCAGCTGATCACAGGTCTGGGTTTGCCCTTGAAGGGAAGCTCGATGTGGATGTTCTGGCCGATGCGGACCGGCAGCTCTCCGTTGGGGAAGTCGATGAGGTTGGCTTCGGGCGGGATGATGAAGTCCTTCACCGTAATCGGTCCTATCAGGGAGAAGTCGCTGTTGCCCTTCTCGTTCTTGGCCAACACTCTGAACTCCAATTCGGCGTTCTCCTTGAGTCCCTTCACCTCGCAGTTGAGGCGCTTGCACGTGGCGCCCAGGGTCCAGTTGGGGTCCTCCTTGCTTCTCCACTCGATGATGTAGTCGGAGATGTGGCTGCCTCCGTCGTGGTCGGGCCTCAGCCACTGCAGGGTGACCGAGGTCTTGGTGGAGTCCAACATCGCCAGGCTCTTGACGGCTCCGGGCGTCTCCGTGGCTCTGACGGGCTCCGTCGTCTCGCAGGTGTCGCCCACGCCGAACTCGTTCTCGGCAGACACGCGGAAGAAGTAGGCCAGGTCCTCCTCCAGGCCGGTCACCTTGTAGAAGGTGTTGGTGCACTCGGCACTCATCAGCGTGTAGGCCTTCATGGTGGACGCCTTCTTCTCCACGATGTACTTGGTGACGGGGGAGCCTCCGTCGATCAGAGGCGCCTCCCAGCTCAGACTCAGGTTGTTTCGGGTCACGTTCTTGATCAGGACTTTCTGGCAGGCGGACGGGCTGTCCAGCACCCTCAGGGACACCGTGATGATCTTGGGCTCTCCGACGCCGTTCTCGATCTCCAGCATGTACTTTCCGCAGTCGTCACGCGTGACGGCGGGGATGAGCAGGGTGGTGGAGTGCTCCGTGCTGGTGATGCTGTATCGGTGGTCGGCGGTCATGATGCGGTCGTCGCGGCGCCAGGTGGCGTTGGGGGCGGGGCGTCCCTTCAGCGGGATGAACACCTCGACGTTGCGGCCCGCCTTGGCCGTGTACTGTGTGGTCATGTTGACGTCCAGGTCCAGGTCAGCCTCCTCTGTTTGGCGAAAAGAAAGAAACACAAAATAAAGCAAATATTTAGTCACGAAAACGTCAATTATTGAAATACTAGGCCAAAAAATAATACTGAAGTTATGGATACAACTATGGTTTAATGCGCCTCAAATGAATCAGCCTTTGAGACCCGAGGACCAGATTCTACAAAATGATTGTCTTCTAAATCATGGCAGTTTTCTGAAAAACCTGTTCCTATGGCAGTGATTCTCACACTATGTCATATCAAGGACCCAAAACAATTATCTGTATTTGACCCCAATCTCAAAATATGTTGCAGGGACCTCCCAGAAGCAAAGATTTGAGTTAAAACCATTTGCTGTGAAATAATATATCTACATATTCAAATATTTGCGCCACATTTTCACGATTTTTCAAAAATAGCAGATCTACAAGCTCATAGCACGGCACTCTGTGCCGCACTACAAGCTTGTAGATCCGCTATTTTTCAACAGCTAAAGTTTAAAACTATAGTTAAAGTGCATGTTAAACACAGATGCGTCCTCAGGTACTAAACGGGTTTATAGGAGAGTGTCTATAGGAGTACGAACCCAGGATGTCCTTGGCCTGGATGGGCTGGTACATGCGGATGTCCTCGCTCCTGCCCTTGCTGTTGACGGCGTACACCCTGAAGAAGTAGTACACGGCGGGCTTGAGGTGCGCCGCCACGTACTCGCAGGTCTGGACCTCTCCCTTGGAGCTGATGGTCACCCACTCCCGGTCCATGGAGTTCATCTGCTCCACGTCGTAGTGGCTGACCGCGCTGCCGCCGTCGTAGACCGGCGCGTCCCAGCCCAGGATGATGGACGACTTGGTGGAGTCCACCACCCTCAGCTTGGTGGGTTCGCCCGGGAGGTCTGGAGATGGAGGAAGATACCACGTCAACTATCGCTCTGAGAAAACCTGATCGTACGTATATATATACACTGGTATAAAAAAGATATGTAGAGGTTAATATGTATAGGTTCTTACCGATAGGGTCGTAGGCCTTGTAGAGGTCTGATCCCTCAGAGTACTTCCCGGCGCCAGCCTTGTTGACGGCACACACCCTGTACTGGTACTCGTTGTTCTCTGTCAGGTTGCCCACCTTCTGGCGGGTGTCTCTGATAGTGCCCTTCACCACCTGGTGGACAGGGAGGGAACAGCAGCTTACAGTTAACACATTATAATATGTCTTGATGGTGCCCTTCACCACCTGGTGGACAGGGAGGGGACAGCAGCTCACAGTTAACACATTATAATATGTCTCTATGGTGCCCTTCACCACCTGGTGGACAGGGAGGGAACAGCAGCTTACAGTTAACGCATTATAATATGTCTCTGATGGTGCCCTTCACCACCTGGTGGACAGGGAGGGAACAGCAGCTTACAGTTAACACATTATAATATGTCTCTATGGTGCCCTACACCACGGTAAAGTAAGTTAAAAATGTATGAAAAAAATAGTTTGAAAATCATCATCGTCGTTGTATTATATATTTAATTTACATTTAGATAATATATGTAACAGACCTTGAACCACTGCAGGCTCTTCTTCTCTCTCTTCTCCAGGTAGTATCCGTCGATGTCGGAGCCTCCGTCCACCGCCGGTCTCTCCCAGATCACCGTCATGCACGACTTGGTGATCATGCTGACTTTGGGCTTGGAAGGCTCGCTGGGAGGAACTACGGGAACGAAGGGACAGATATATAAACCTCCGTGGAATATACAAATTATACATTCATACTGAGGATGTATTGAAATTAAAGCTCGGCCCTAAGTGGGCCCTTAACGCGGCCCGGCCCGCGGCCCGGCCCGCGGGCCGCCCCGACTAATTACTAGCATAGATTTTAGCTCTGACTCGTCCTAAAACGTCGGGTCGGGTTTGGGTGGAATCTTAGAACTCTACACAGAGTAAAAGTGAAACGCCAGTCAGCACCATCTTCACAATAGATAAATACACAAACAGACAGAATTATATTATTATTATTATTATTAAAAATCACACCCATGTGAAGTGAGGGGCGCTCTTATCATTATACATCATCTCATTCCGGCCAATCAGAATTTGCGTCCTCACCTTCGTCTTCAATGTTTGTGTTTACACCAACACTTAAAATTGTCCATTCATTGTCAATGGGATGTAATGTTTGTCTTAGGACAAAGTTTGTGTTTGCACACACACTAAAAGCTGGACATTATTTTTCAGGCTCAGAAAAACAATTGGGTCGGGTGGTGCAGAATTTGACCATACTGTGTTACATTTTGCAGTGATGTATTTATATTTACCGAAAGCGTTCTTGGCGACGATGGGCTCGGACTCCAGCGCCTCGCCCACGCCGTACTTGTTGATGCCGCGGACCCTGAAGATGTACTCGTTGCCCATGATGAGCCGCTGCACGTTGACGATGCATTCCACCAGCTTCTCCGACACGATGGACCACATGATGCGGCTCGTCTCGCGCTTCTCCACGATGTAGTGCGTCACCATGGCTCCGCCCTCGTCCGCCGGCGGCGCCCACATGATGGTGATGTTGTCCGCCGTCACCTTCTTGATCTGGATCTCTCCCGCTGGGGGACCCGGTTTATCTGGAGGAGAAACACCATGCCAACTAGGTTATTATGGGACCCGGCTTGTCTGGAGGAGAAATATACTAGGTTATTATGGGACCCGGCTTGTCTGGAGGAGAAACACGCCATGCCAACGGTTATAATACACCATACCAACGGTATACTAGGTTATTATAAGGTAGAAGGCAGTGGGTTTTCAACCCTTTTTCATATCAAGGTCCATTATTTATTCAGCATTTGAGCCACGGTGACATTTAGCCTCTCAGACCCCAAAACTAAAGAATATTTTATTGGGATAAGATTTTGTTCACAACAAACAGGCAAAATGTTGCTCAAAATAACAACTCTTCTTTTAACATTCTCTAATTGTATGTAGACTTCTTATGAAATGTAATGCAGACGTTTCTCCAGTACCTAGAATGAGCAGCCTGACCGCGGCGGAGGCCGCGCCCAGGGAGTTCTTGACCTTGACCTCGTAGCTGGCAGAGTCCAGGCGGGTGGTGTCCTTCAGGAGCACACTGGTGGACTCGAAGGTGTGCTGGAAGGAGACCTGGGCGCCGGCCTTCAGCTCCTTGCCGTCCTTGAACCACTCGATGGTGGGCGCCGGCTTGGCCGTGATGCTGAACTTCAGCTCCACGTTGGACTCGGCCCGGTATTTCACCCCCCCGTTCAGGTACTGCGACGGGATGTCGATCTCCGGAGCGCCTGCAGCAAAACCACAGAATCACAGAGTTAGATTCATTAACCTTTTTTCTCTTTTTTTGTAGAGAAAAAGACAGGAGGATAGAGATAGGGTTGTCACAATTTATTACATTGTTGTCTAATCGCAATTATTTTTGTTATAATCGTCGTAGTCGTGTCCATGTTGAAAAATGTTCATACGTGAAAAAGAAAAGCTGAAATAGCTGATCTACAAGACAACGCGTCACTTTGTAAAAGTAATGCATTATGCAAAACATAATGCCAGTAATGTCGCAATGTGCACTCTATTATTATTATTATTATTTATTACGACGCCTAAATGGAATTGTAAATTCTATTCATAATGTTCTTATGTCAGAAAGACAATTCATTTGTTAATCACAATAATTTGTGTGACGATTGATCGTCAACTTCGTCAATAAGAGATACAAAAGGAAAGGAGAAAGATGTCAGAGAATCCCTTCGAATAAAACCGATTCCTCCCCCAAACCGAGTCCCGGCACCCACCGTAGGTGTCCACACACGTGACGGGTCCCACCACGGCCGAGGGGTTGCTGGTGGAGCCCACGGCGTTCTTGGCCATGACCCTGAACTCGTAGCTCTGGTCCTGGGTCAGCATGGTGATGGTCTTGCGCGGGTCGCTGATGTTGGTGAGGTGGGCCTTCATCCAGCGGCCCTCGGCGCCCTCCCTCTTCTCCACCAGGTAGCCGGTGAGCTTGGAGCCGCCGTCGTAGTTGGGCTTCTCCCACATGAGGCTGATGGACGTCTTGGTGATGTCGCAGATGCGCACGTTGATAGGAGGCTCTGCGGGGACAGACGGAAGAAACCGTGCCTTTAGTTTCATGTGCTCCGTGGAGTCAGTTCAAGGACAACAGTTACATAGTCGATGCTTACGTCATGTCAGTATTTGCTTCTATATACAAATGATGAAGTAATTGATCAATATATATATTAATTATTTCCATTTATACTAATCCTGCATGCCCCTTGTTGACATTAATTTAAAACCCATTTATGGCCAGACGTCGAAATAAAAAAAAAGTCTTCTGAAAGAATATATATTCAAAGATTTGTGCTGCATTTTCACGATTTTTCAAAAATAGCAGAACGACAAGCTCGTAGCGCGCCAGTCGGTGGCGCGCTATGAGCTTGTAGATCTGCTATTTTTCAATAGCTAAAGTATAACATAATGCTTAGTTAAAACACCAAAAGGGGTTCCCGCCCAGAATGGGTTAAATTCAAGTTTGACTACACAAGCAGAGATGAATCAATTAACCAATTAAGCGTGTAAAGTTTACACTGTAAACGATGCTAACTAAACAGCGTTCAGTTCCACACGCCACTCACCGCAGGCGTCGATGGCCAGCACGGCGCCGGACATCTTGCTGAGCGGTCCCACTCCGGCGGCGTTCTCCGCGCACACCTTGAACTCGTAGATGAGTCCGGGGACGATGTTCAGCACCTTGTAGCGGTTGGCCCGGATCACCATCCTGTTGGCCGTGGTCCACAGGATGCTGTTCCTGTCCTTCATCTGCAGGTGGTAGCCATACACGGGGCTGCCGCCGTCCGACTTGGGCGCCTCCCACGCCACGGTGACCGTCTCCCTGGTCACCGCCTTGATCTCGGGGGTGGACGGGGCGTCGGGGAGAGCTGCGGGGAGGGAGAGAGAGAGAGAGAGAGTCAGCGATGAGGAGAGGGGAGGAGAGGAGAGGAGAGGAGAGGAGAGGAGAGGAGAGGAGAGGAGAGGAGAGGAGAGGAGAGGAGAGGAGAGGAGAGGAGAGGAGAGGACGTACTGTATGGCAGGTTGACGGTGACGGGCGGAGAGTCCAGGTGCTCGCTGATGCCGTAGCGGTTCTCGGCGCGCACCCTGAACTGGTACTCCACGCCCGTGTGCAGCTTGAGGATCTTCATGGTGGAGCGGGCCACGGCCGACGACACCTCCACCCAGTTGGTGCCCGTGGTCTCTCTCTTCAGCACCACGTAGTTGGTGACGGGGCTGCCTCCGTCGTAGGCCGGGGGCAGCCAGGTCAGCGTCACGCTGTCCTCCGTCACCTCGCTCAGCTCGAAGGGACCCACGGGCCCGCTGGGCCGGTCCAGGACCACGATGTTCACAGACTCCTTGGTGGTGCCGCTGTTGTTGGAGATTAACACGTATTAATACGCTTTCATGGTTGCAAAACTATTAAACGGAACAAACTGTATTGTGTGCGACTGCGTGTGCGTGTGTGTGTACAAAAAGGATCTAAAATCATAGAGAAAATGTCTATAGTTATAATAATAACCTGGAGTTGGAAGCAGTGATGTCGTAGCGTCCAGCGTCCGCGGCGATGCTCTCCCTCAGGGTGATCTTGAGGCTGTCGATGGTCACCTCCGAGTTGAACCTCATGGTGTCCTTGCAGATGACGTTGTCCTTGGCCAGGCTGACCTTGGGCAGCGGCCGGCCCATCAGGGGGATCTCAACCTTGAGGTTGGAGCCGGCCCTGACGAACAGCGTGTTGTGGGGGATGTCCTTCATGATGATTTCAGGAGATTCTGGAGCAACGAGAGAGAGAGACGGGACCAAAAAAATAACGTGTGAGGAAAAGGTGGTATTTCTTACATTGGCTAATAAACATAAACCCGTAACAAATAGTGACGCTATAGTCACAAAGTGTGACCGTTTTCTATCGCAGGGGGTTCCCGAACCTTTTCAGCTTGAGACTCCCCGGGACTGGAATTTACAATAATATTTTATGAATTGATCACTTAAGCTTTATTTTAAAAACAATAGTGAAAATAGCTGATCTACCAAGCTCAGTTCAGTTTTTTATATGTTGTCATTTTCTAAAACTGTTCTACTGTTTACAACATCATAAGTTACTCTCCTCAGTCTGACACTCACCCAGCTGGTCTTTCACCATCACCGGTACTATCATGGCAGTGAAGTCACTGAACCCAGACTGGTTCTCAGCTCGGACTCTGAAGAAGTACTCGGAGCCCTCCCTCAGACCAGACACGGCGAAGTGGTTGAACTTGGTGGTGCCACACTTGACCCATTTCTCCTGGCTCTTGTCCTCCACCTTCTCCAACGCCTCCACCAGGTAGCCGCTGATCCTGCTGCCTCCGTCGTGGTCCGGTTTGGTCCAGCCCAGGGACACGCTCTCCTTGGTCACCTCCGTCACGCCCAGCTTGGGTGGCGGGCTCGGCTTTTCTGGAAGGGCGAAGATCATTTACGTTTTAGCAGCTTGTCTCGTGTTTTCATATGCACGTGAATTTGGAATTTTGTGGCCTAAAGCTATAACTGTAAGCCAAAAACATCAACAAGTTCAATAAGTCCTTTCTGTGTGGAGTTTGCATGTTCTCCCGTGTCCCCTAGGGTAGGTACGGTACCCTCACAAAAAACATCTAAACTCTAAACTGCCTCCCCCTGGCTAGCCGGGGCGCCTGATGGAGGGGGAAGGAACTGGTTGGAATAACGTGTTCCTTCCACGCGCTACGTCCAACCAGGGAAACTCCCCCCTGTCAGGTGTAAAGGAGCAACTTGGACACTCAGGCATGAAGGAAGCATGAATCTGTTGCTCTCCCCATGTCCCCCATATATGGGGACTAGGTTGGCGGAGGGTGTGTATAGAGCCCAGGATCACATTAGATAATTGACACAGGGGTGAAAAATGGGTTACAAAATCGTGGGATAAAAATGTATCTATATCGACGTACCTGAGATCTTGGTTCCGTCCATGGTCTCGGCGGAGACGCCGACGCCATACTCGTTCTCTCCCGTCACCCTGAAGTAATAGATTCCTCCCTCCAGCAGGTCCATCACCTTGTAGGTGAGCCTGTGGCAGGTGTCGCTCAGCCTGGTCCAGCCCTTCTTGCTGGCCTCGCGGATGTCCACCAGGTAGTTCTTGACCGGTCCGCCTCCCTCGTTCTCGGGGGTGTCCCAGGTGACGGTGGCCGAGGTCCTGGTCACCTCCTTGGTGCCCACGTTGGAGGGCGGTCCCGGGGAGTCCAGCACCCTGACGTTGAGCGTGAGCGAGGTGCTCCCGGCCACGTTGGACAGGGTGATGGTGTACTTCCCGGAGTCGCTGCGTGTGGCCTTCTCCAGCGTGATGAGGGTGAAGGTGTCGGTGGTGTCGATGACGGCGCGGACCCTCAGGTCCACGTCGGCCTTGGCCCAGGACACGTGGGGGACGGGCTTGCCCCTGAAGGGTACCTTCATGGTGAACGAGCTGCCGTCCTTCACGATCAGGGTCTTCCTCATCTCGTTGCTGATGTCAAACACGGGCTCCTCCTCCCTCTCCTTGGCCACCAGCGAGTCCGACTCGGGGCTCTGCTCGCTGGGTCCCATCTTGTTGATGGACCTGACGGTGAACAGGTACTCGGTGCCGGTGTTCAGTCCCACCACCGTGAACTCTGTGGCCTGTGTGTTCTGGACGCCCACGAACCATTCGTCGTCAAAGCGTTTCCTGTACTCTACTTTGTAGCCGGTCACGGGCGCTCCGCCGTCAAACAGCGGCTTGTTCCAGGACAGAGTGGCGGTGGTTTTGGTGTTGTCGACGATCTTGGGCTTGGCAGGAGGAGAAGGCAGGAACTGTGGGTCTTCTGCCTTGATGAGAGGGCACGGCACGCTGGGAGCACTGAGGCCTGCCGCGTTCTCGGCAAACACCCGGTACTCGTACTCGCAGCCGTCGCGCAGGTTTCCAGCCTTGACTCTCAGGTCGTACACGGGTTTCTTGTTGACGCGGAACCAACGCGTGCCGACCTTCTCTCTCTTTTCAATGACGTAGCCGCCGATGCTGCTGCCGCCGTCGACCTCTGGCCTCTCCCAGCAGATAGTCATGGCCTCGCTGGTGACTGAGGTGACCTGGACGTTGGCGGGAGCAGCCGCGACAGTGAATGGATCCATGGCCCTGGCGGGATCACTTTCCAGGGCCTCGCCCTCGCCGTACTTGTTGACTCCTCTGACTCTGAAGATGTACTCGTTTCCTCTGAGGAGCTTGGTGACCTTGCACGTGGTGGCTCTCATGTCTCCGTAGATCAGTGTCCAAGCCAGGCGGCTGGTCTCGCGTTTCTCTACGATGTAATGCATGATCTCAGCACCGCCGTTCTCCTGGGGGGGTCCCCAGGTTATGGTGCACTTCTCTGCTGTCATGCCAGTCACGACCAGTGGTCCAGAGGATGGACCGGGGCTGTCCAGAACTTTACAGTTGACGGCCACAGACCTGGTTCCAGCCACGTTATGCAGGGTCAGCACGTACTGACCTGAGTCTCTCCTGATGGCATCTCTGACGATCAGTAAGGTCTTGAAGTTGGTGGAAACGATCTCATTCCTTGGCGTCTTGGCATCAATCTCCTTTCCATCCTTTGACCAGGAGATAACGGGGAGGGGCCGACCGGTGACCTCTGCGTCAATACTAATGACCTCTCCTGCCTTGACCACAATCAGACTTCTGTACTTTTCTTCCAGTATAATGGTGGGTGGGTCTACATCATCCTTGACCGTCACAGCTCCAGTGCTCTCGGATGGAACGCTGAGCAGCTCGGCGGAGTTCCTGGCGATGACGTGGAACTCGTACTGCACGTCCTCTGTGAGCTCAGTCACGTCAAAGTAAGTGTCCTGCAAGTTGGCGAAGTTGCACTTCAGCCAGCGGCCGCTGGGCAGCTCTCTGCGCTCCACGATGTAGCCGGTGATCTTCACTCCGCCGTCGTACTCCGGGCCGTCCCAGAGCAGCGAAACTGTGTTCCTGGTGATGTTGGTGACTTGGAGGTTGCGAGGAGGGTCACATGGGTCCCTGGCTGGTGCAGGCTCGCAGGGCTTAGTGCACGGGCCAATACCAGCAGCATTCTCAGCATAGACTCTGAAGTGATAGAACAGGCCTTCTTCAACGCCGGTCATCTTGAACTGAGTCTCGGCCAGCAGACCTCTGTTCACCTTGTTCCATAGGATGCTGCTCGTGTCTTTGCCTTCAACATGGTATCCCAGAACAGGGCTTCCACCATCACTGGCGGGCTTTCCCCAGGTTACCAGCATTCCATACTTAGTGGACTGGGCAATCTCGACATTGGTGGGAGCAGTGGGAATTTCGAAGGGATACTGGGCGACGATCGGTGCCGAGTCGATAGAATGGCTCTTGCCATAGCGGTTTTCAGCCGCGATGCGGAACAGGTACTCTGCGCCCTGGTTGAGACGGCACACCTTGATGGACGACCTGGCAACCGTGGCAGAGACGATCTGCCAGTTTGTGTTGGTGGCGTCTCTCTTCTCCACCACATAGTTGTTGATCTGGCAACCGCCGCTGTAGCTCGGGGGATCCCAAGACAAAGAGATGAAGTCGGCGCTCACCTCGTCAAACTTGATGTTGCTGGGAGGTCCGGGTTTGTCCAGGATGATGACGGACACCTCGGCTGTTTTGGTGCCAATAGAGCTAGTCAGGGTGATCTCGTACTTTCCAATGTCCTCCTTGGTTGCGTCCTTGATGGTGATCTTGGACGAGGTCTTGGAGGTGAGGACGTTGACCCTGGTGGTCTGCTTCAGCACCTGGCCGTCCTTCTTCCAGGACACCTCAGGCTGAGGTCTGCCCTTGAAAGGAATGTCGAGCTTCAGGTCATCTCCAGCCTTCACGCTGAATGTGTTGAACATCAGGTTGATGGTGGGTTCAAGGGTGGTGTCCTTCACCATCACAGGGCTGGCCAGGGGCTTGGCGTCGCTCTTGCCCTTGTCATTCACAGCAGTCACCCTGAAGGAGTATTCCTCTCCGGTGTTAAGTCCATCGATTGTGGCCTCCAGCGCTTTCATTTCACTGCACACCGTCCATTTGTCGTCTCCCTTAGACTGTATCTCTACGATGTAGCTTGTGATCTTGCTGCCTCCGTCGTGGTCGGGCTTCTCCCAGGCGAGGCTGACACCGTGACGTGTCACATCCACCAGGGTGACCTTACCAGGAGGCAGAGGGGCCTCTGACACTTTGATGGCCTCCGTGGAGGCGGGCAGACCCACTCCCAGCTCGTTCACAGGCAACACACGGAAGTAGTACAGTCCTCCCTCCTGGAGGTCAGAGATGATGTAGGAATTCCTCACGCAGTTGTTGCAGACACTGGTGAAGGCCATTCTCTTCTGCTCTCTCTTCTCCACGATGTAGTGCGAGACCTTGACCCCGCCGTCGATGAGAGGAGGTTCCCAGGAGATGGAGACCGACTTACTCCTCACGTCCTTCACCAGCAGGTTGGTAGGAGCGCTGGGGGAGTCCAGGATCCTGACGTTGATGTAGGCTGACTTTGTGCCACTCAGGTTCTCCAGGGTTAGCACGTACTTGCCAGTGTCAAATCTGTCAACGTTGTCGATCACCAACATTGTGTAGGAGCTGGTGACCTCAATTTGTGCACGCTCAGTCATAGAACCGTCAGACTTAGACCATTTCACCTCAGGCTCAGGCTTTCCTCTGATGGGGACAAACAGGCGCAGGGTGGCACTGGCACGGACGTTAACCATCTTCCTCAGGTCAGCGTCCAGCTCAATCTCAGGAGCTTCCAGCGTCTCAGAAGCAATCACAGGCGCAGGTAAGTCCACGTGGTCTCCTACTCCCTCGACGTTCATGGCACAAATGCGGAAGTAATACTCCAAGTTCTCCTTCAGTCTCTTGACGGTGTAACTAGTAGTCTGCACACCACTGGGTGGTGTAGCTGTGATCCACTCGTCATCAGACGCCTCCCTCACCTCAACAACGTATCCGCTGACCGGCGCTCCGCCATCATAGATGGGCCTGGACCAGGCTAAGGAGACAGAGGTGCTAGAGTGGTCTGTCACTTTGGGATTGCTAGGAGCACCCGGTGGATAAATGGCATCGAGGGCCATGATGTAGTCCGTCGCAGAACTGGGCTTGCCCACGCCTGCAGCGTTTTCAGCCGAGACTCTGAACTCATAGGAGTGACCCTCTAGGAGGCCTGTGCATCTGAACCTGCAGTCAGTCAGTCTCTTCTTGTTGGCCCTTGCCCATCTGATGCCCTCTTTGTCACGCTTCTCCAGGACGTATCCGTCGATCATAGATCCTCCGTCGCTCTCGGGTCTCTCCCAGGTGAGCACGATGGAGTCTCTGGTGATGACACCGACCTCGGGGACGGAGGGAGAGCTGGGAGTGGTGAAGGGGTTGCGAGCAACAACCGGATCCGACTCCAGAGGTTCACCGACACCATATTTGTTCACGGCTGTGACTCTGAAGATGTACTCGTTGCCAGGCAGCAGCTTGGTGACTTTGTAGCTGATAGCCTGGATGCTCGGTTCCACCAACGTCCACGACAATCGGCTGGTTTCCCTCCTCTCCACGATGTAATGCTGGATGGCGGCTCCGCCATCGTGCGGGGGGTGGTTCCAGTGCAGATAGCACTTCTCGGAAGTCACTCCCTTCACCTCTAGTGGGCCTGCAGGAGGACCAGGTCTGTCCAGTACCTTCACATTAACTGGGACCATCTTGATTCCACCAACGTTGATGAGTTTCAGCATGAAGTGGCCTCCGTCCACTCTGACGCATTCCTTGACGGTCAAAACGGTTCGTGTAATTGTGGTCTTGACCTCCATTCTAGGCGTGGTCTGATCTATCTCTTTTCCATCCTTCAGCCAGATGACCTCGGGCAACGGTTTGCCAGTGTAGTCTGCGTCTATGACGTACGTTTCACCAGCGTGAACCACGGTCAGATCGTTGAACTTAGGATCCAGGGTGGCTTCTGGCGCCTCAATCTCATCCTTGGCAGTGATTTCTCCTGTGCTTGCAGAAGGAGCGCTCAAGGTGCCCGCTGCGTTCCTGGCGATGACTCGGAACTCGTAGACGGCGTTCTCTGTCATGTTTGTGTACGTGAACTGGGTCAAAAGGATGTTGGTGAAGCTGGCCTTCATCCAGCGCATGTCTGGGTGCTTCCTCCTTTCAACGATGTAGCCAGTGATACAGCTGCCCCCGTCGTACTGGGGACGTGTCCACTGGAGGGTCACAAAGTTCCTGGTGATGTCGATAGCCTCGATGTGGGTGGGTGGGTCAACGGGGTCCGTGGCCACCGTAGTTGCAGACAGCTTGCTAGCGGGGCTGAGCCCGGCGATATTCTCGGCGTACACTCTGAATTCATACTCGATGCCCTCCTCCAGGTCAGTGGTTCTGTATCTGGCGTCGGGGACGATCAAATTGTTGAGCTTGGTCCACATCAGACTGTTCTTCTCCTTCCTCTCGATGTGGTAGCCCAGGACGGGACTGCCTCCGTTGTTGGCAGGAGGTTTCCATTCCACCACCATGTTGTCCTTGGTCACAGAGGAGATGAATGGGGTTCCAGGAGCGGCAGGCTCTGTGAACGGATACTGAGCAATAACAGCAGGAGAGAGAATAGAGGAGCTCTTTCCATATCGGTTCTCAGCCGACACTCTGAACTGATACTCAACTCCAGTCTTCAGCTTAGTGATTTTGATGGTGGATCTGGCGATGGTAGCAGAAACAATCTGCCACGCGACGCTGGTGGTGTCTCTCTTCTCCACGATGTAGTTGTTGATGGGGCAGCCTCCTGTGTACACTGGTGGCTCCCAGGTAATGGTGACAAAGTCGGAGCTGACCTCGTCGATCTTTATGGGGCCAGTGGGAGGCCCAGGTTTTTCCAGGATGACAACAGTAATCTCCTCTGTGGCCGTTCCAATGCTGCTGGTGGCCGTCACTGTGTATTTGCCAGAGTCCTCCCTATTTGCCTCTTTGATAAGCAGTGTAGTAGAGGATGCTGTGCTGGACACATTCAGTCTGGTCGTCTCCTTAATTACCTGTCCCTCCTTCTTCCATTCAACTGCAGGCACGGGGCGACCGATCACCGGGATCTCAATCTTCAGATCGTGGCCAGTCTGCACACTATAGGCGTTGAATGCCACCTTGAAGGCGGGTGCCATCGTCACATCCTTGGCAGTGACTGGAGCAGCCAGAGCCCTGGGGTCACTCTTGCCCTTCTCGTTGAATGCAAACACTCTGAACTGGTACTCCTGTCCGGTGCTCAGGCCTGTTATGGTGCCATCACAGTTCTTGGTGGTGGTGGCCACCACCCACTCCTCTGAGCCCTGAGGCAGCATCTCAATGTAATAGCCGATGATTCTGCTGCCTCCATCGTGGTCGGGTTTCTCCCAGGACAGAGATGCACTGGTCTTGGTCACCTCGGTCAGAGCGACCTTGCCCACGGGCAGAGGAGGTTCTGACGTCCTAGCACCCTCTTGGGTCTCCGCTATTAGACCTATACCAAACTCGTTCTCAGCCATGACCCTGAAGTAATAGACATTTCCCTCAGTTAGCCCGGTGATACGGCAGGTTGTCTTGGTGCATTTGTTGTCCACATTAGTGTAGGATGTCCTGACCGTATCGCGCCTGTCAACAATGTAATTAGTGATTCTGGAGCCACCGTCGAGGTGAGGTGGTTCCCAGGACAGAGTAACACTAGTCGTGGTGATGTCCTTCACTGCGATGTTCTGAGGGGCTCCTGGCGTGTCCAGAACTCTGACAGTAACAAAGGCCGACTTGGAGCCAACGCTGTTCTCCAGGGTAAGGATGTATTTTCCAGCATCGTTCCTGTCAACGATGTCAACAGTGAGCTGTGTGAAATCGTCACTCTTCTCCATCTGGACTTTAGAGGGCAGCTCTCCGTCTTCCTTGGCCCAACTGATGGCAGGGGTGGGAATGCCTGTGAATGGAATGCCGATCCTCATTGTACCTCCTGCGCGGACCACCACTGCCTTTCTGAGCTCTGCATCCAGAATCATCTCGGGAGCATCCATCGTCTGTTCGGGTTTCACCACTCCCTCGACCTCTGTAGGCTCACCGAGTCCCATTTTGTTTATGGCACATATGCGTACCTTGTATTCTTGATGTTCAACCAGCTTCTTAATGGTGAACTTGGTGTCCTTAACTCCAGAGGCAGGAGTGCTGATCTCCCATTCTTCCTCGTCAGCCTTGGTGATCTCCACGGCGTAGCCCTGGATATCACAGCCACCATCGTAGATGGGTCTTTGCCAGGCCAATGTGACAGAGTTCTTAGTAGTACTGACCACAAGGGCATCAGTGGGCATGCCAGGCTCAAAGGTCGGGTCGCAGGCCTTCTCGTAGGGGGTAGCCGGGCTCGGCTGACCCACGCCGGCTGCGTTTTCAGCCGAGAGCCTGAATTCATACTCGTGGTCCTCTGTGAGGCCTGTCACTCTGAACCGCAGGTCTGTGAGTCTGCGCTTGTTACACTTAGTCCACCTGATTCCAGCTCTGTCTCTCTTCTCCACAATGTAGCCAGAAATGTCACTGCCCCCGGTGGTCAGAGGGCGGGTCCAGCAGACCGTCATGGACACTCTGGTGATGTTGGTGATCTCCAGCTCTTGAGGTGGACCAGCAGAAACGAAGGGATTCCTCATGATCACTGGTGTAGACTCCAGGGGCTCGCCTGTGCCATACTTGTTGACAGCCAAGACTCGGAAGATGTATTCGTTGCCCTTGAGCAGCTTGGTGACCTTGATCATGGTGGCTCCACAGTCACCGGAGACCAGGGTCCATGCCAAGCGGCTGGTCTCTCTCTTCTGGATGATGTAGTGGTTGACGCTGGCTCCGCCGTCATGCCTGGGAGGCAGCCATGACAGGGAACACTTCTCCTCGGTGACATTGCCAACAGTGAGAGGTCCTTCAGAGGGTCCGGGTCTGTCCAGTACCTTCACGCTGAAGGAAACCGTCTTGGATCCAGCCACGTTAGTCAGAACCAGAGTGTAGTTTCCTCCATCGACTCTGATGGCGTCCTTCACCACCAGCAGGGCATGGAAGTCTGAGTTTTTGATCTCTGCTCTGGCCGAGTTCTCCACCACGGCGCCGTCCTTGATCCACTGGATTGTGGGAAGGGGCTTTCCTTCCACGATGGCGTCCAGGGTGAACGTCTCTCCTGCATTAATTACGATGGTCGTGGCGTACTTGGAATCCACCTCGCACTTGGGTGTCTCGACTTCATCGATGGCAGTGATGGCACCTGTGCTCTCAGAGGGCTTGCTGACAGCTCCGCTGGCAGCCTTAGCAATCACTCTGAAGTCATATTTGGCGTGTTCAGTCAGTCCCAATACTGTGAATTCATGTTCAAGGACATTTGCGAAGCTAGCCTTCATCCACCTTCCCTCGGGGAGGTCACGTTTCTCCACTACATAGCCAGTGATCAGACATCCACCGCCATACACCGGGGCGCTCCACCTCAGCTTCACAGTGTGCCTTGATACAATGATGGCCTCTGGGCGGCCGGGAGGATCACATGCGTCACGGGCTACATAGGTCTCTGACAGCTTGCTGCATTTGCCAACGCCGACGATGTTCTCTGCGTAGACTCTGAACTCATATGCAATACCCTCTTCCAGAGGAGTGGATTTGTACCTGCAGTCCTGGATCAGTGACTTGTTGACCTTGGTCCAGAGGATGCTGTTCTTCTCTTTCCTTTCCATGTGGTAGCCCAGGATAGCGCTGCCTCCGTCAGACGGAGGTTTATGCCACTCCACCACCATGTAGTCCTTGGTGTTTGAAGACTTCCATGGCGTTCCAGGTGGACCGGGCTCCTGGAATGGATACTGAGCCAAAACAGGCTCTGAGTCGATAGAGTAGCTCTTTCCAAATTTATTCTCAGCATAGATTCTGAACTGGTACAGAGCACCGGTCTTCAGATTGCCGACCTTTAATGTGGTTCTAGCCACAGTTGCAGACACGGTCACCCAGTTAACTGTAGTGGTGTCTTTCTTTTCAACAACGTAGTTGGATATCGGGCATCCGCCTGTGTATGCGGGAGGCTCCCAGGTGAGGGTGATGCTCTCAGCACTAATGTCGTCCAGTTTGACAGGACCTGTGGGTGGGCCTGGTTTGTCCAGGGTGATCACCTCGATGGTGGCATCCTTGGACCCCAGGGCATTAGTGATGTTAATGCTGTACAGGCCTCCATCCTCTCTGGTAGCGTCTTTGAGGGTGAGAGTGGTTTGGTTTGCAGCATCGGTGACATTGACTCTGGTAGTTTGCTTGAGTGCAGCTCCATCCTTGGTCCAAGTAATGGTTGGTTTGGGATGGCCAGCAATAGGCACATCTACCTTCAGGTCATAGCCCACCTGGACATTGTAGGTGCTCATTCTAGGCCTCACATCAGGCATGATCACAAGGTCCTGAGCTACAATTGTTTGAGCCAGCTGCCTGCAGTCACTCCTGCCCTTTTCATTGACGGCAAACACTCTGAATTGATATTCCTCACCCTTCTGCAGGTTGGCAACTGTGGTCTCCAGTGCCTTGATACTGGCACATAGAGACCAGGTCTCACTGTCCTTGGAAGCCAGTTCCACCTCATAGTAGCTGACTCTGCTGCCACCATCGTGTTCAGGCTTCTCCCAGGCCAGTGTTACACTTTTACGTGTGACATCAAGGACACTGACTTTACCAGGTGGCTGAGGCTTCTCAGAGACCTTCACTGGGTCCAGAGTCTTAGCAGGTTCACCCACGCCATATTCATTCTCAGCCAGGACTCTGAAGAAGAACAGTCCCCCCTCTGGAAGGGGTTCAATCTTCCATGACATCCTGTTGCATGTAGTGATGCGAGAGTATACCTTTCTGGTAGTCTCACGCTTCTCAACAATGTATTGCTTGATCTTGGAGCCACCGTCTAGAAGTGGAGGTTCCCAGTTTAGAGTGACAGAATTCTTGGTGATCTCCTTTACTATGAAATTGGCTGGTGCACTGGGTGAGTCCAAAACTCTGACGGTAATGAAGGCAGACTTGGCTCCACTGGCATTTTCCGCTGTCAGAACGTACTTGCCACTGTCGAATCTGTTAACATTCTCAACGACGAGAGAAGCATAGCTAGTAGTGTTGTCAATCAAAGCTGTCTCATTAAGCTCTCCCTCTGCCTTGCTCCATTTCACCTCAGGAGGTGGTCGCCCTCTGATAGGAACGAACAGCCTGAGGGTGCCGGCTGCTCTGATGTTGATCATCTTCCTCATGTCAGCGTCCAATTCAAGGTCTGGAGCCTCAAGCTTCTCTTCCAAGAGAATCCTTCCTGGGAATTCACCGAGCTCCCCAACGCCAACCTTGTTGATGGCACATACTCTGAACGTGTACTCATGCTTCTCCAGCAGCTTCTTCACTGTGAAGTTGGTTTCTTTGATTCCCGTGGGAGGCGTACACATGACCCACTCATCAACGGCTCCATTGCAGGCTTCAACAATGTAGGCCTGGATCTCACAGCCACCGTCATAGATGGGTTTGCCCCATGTCAGGGAAACGGTGGATCTGGTACTGTCAACCACCTTGGGGTTGTTTGGTGGGCCCGGTTCGAAGATAGCATCAAGTGCTTTGTAGTACTCGGTTGGCTTGCTGGGTGTGCCAATTCCTGCATTATTCTCAGCGGAAACTCTGAATTCATAGCTGCGGCCTTCTATGAGATTTGCGACTCTGAAGCGCAGCTCACTCACTGTGCGCTTATTGGACCTTGTCCACCTCACACCTTCCTTGTCACGTTTCTCAATAACGTACCCTTGGATGGGATTACCGCCATCATTCAATGGTCTCTCCCATGTCACCACCATTGAGTCTTTGGTGATGGTGAAGACTTCTACTTCTGTTGGTGGGGATGGGGCGACAAATGGATTTCTAGCGATCATTGGCTCTGATTCCAGAGGCTCGCCGATTCCATATTTGTTGACTGGGATTACTCTGAAGATATACTCATTTCCAGGGACGAGTTTTGTGATCTTCAGATTCAGGGTCTGAACTTTGGGGTCAACCCTGGTCCAGACAAGCCTGCTAGTCTCCCTCCTCTCCACAATGTAATAGGAAACGTCACTGCCTCCATCCTGCAAGGGGGACTTCCAAGCAATGCAGCATTTATCATTGGTGACTCCATAGATGGAGATCGGGGCATCAGGTGGGCCCGGTCTGTCCAAGACCTTGACGTTAATGTTAACCGACTTCTCTCCTCCGACGTTCTTTACCAGAAGTGTGTACTGGCCTCCGTCGATCCGAATGGCCTCCTTGATGACCAGACACGCTGTGAAGTCTGTGTTCTTGATCTCCAGGCGAGCCGCGTCGGGCAGGGGCAGTCCGTTCTTCAGCCAGTGCACTTTGGGCACAGGCTTGCCGCTGAAAACAGCCTCCAGCTTGACTGACTCTCCGGCATTCAACACTACAGCCGAGGAGTATTTGGAGTCGATGTCAATCTCGGGTGGCTCCACCTCGTCCATCGCGGTGATGGCTCCGGTGCTCTCAGATGGTTTGCTATAGACACCACCCGCATTCCTGGCAATGACACGGAACTCATAGATCTGATTCTCGGTCAGGTCTGTGGCAACAAATTGAGGCTCGAGGACGTTGGCAAAGCTAGCCTTCATCCAATGGCCACTATCTCCTTTCTTCTTCTCCACCACGTAGCCTGTGATCTTGCTGCCACCATCACTCTCAGGGATTTTCCACTTAAGAGTCACACGACTCCTGGTGACAATTGTAGCTACTGGCTTTCCAGGGCTGTCACATGGGTCTCTGGCCACTTGCATCTCAGTCAGTTTGCTGACCTTACTGAGGCCAACAATGTTCTCAGCGTAAACTCTGAACTCGTACTCAATGCCTTCCTCAAGGCCGCAGACCTTGTATCTGGTCTCTGGGATGATCTGTTTGTTCCCCTTTGCCCACATGAGGCTGTTCCTCTCTTTGAGCTCCAGGTGGTATCCCATGATCTTGCTTCCACCATCGCTGCTGGGTGCATCCCATACAACCACCATGTTATCTTTAGTGGCTGACTGGACGACAACAGAGAGGGGTGAGCCGGGCACTTCGTAAGGATATTGAGCAACAAGGGTCTCAGAGATCAGGCACGAGGACTTGCCATATCTGTTCTCTGCAGCGATCCTGAACTGGTACTCGGTTCCAGTCTTCAAACGAGCTGCTTTCACGGTGGTTCTTGCTACAGTAGCAGACACAATCTGCCAGTTAACAGTGGACGTGTCTCTCTTCTCAACAACATAGTTGTTTATACTACAGCAACCGTCATACTCTGGTGGTTCCCAGGACAGAACCACACTGTCAGCAGTGACCTCTTCCATGGTAATTGGGCCGGTTGGGGGACCAGGTTTATCCAGGACAACAACATTAATGTCCAGGGTGGCTTCTCCTGATGAATTGTTCAACTTAATGTTGTAGGTACCCACATCATCTCGGCAGGCCTCCTTGATCATCAGGCAAAGGCCTTTGTCAGTCATGTCAGCATTAACCCTAGTTGTCTCCTTGAGGGCGACGCCCGCTTTGAGCCAAGCCACAGTGGGCTTAGGATGCGCAGCAAATGGTACTTCTATCTTCAGATCATCCCCTGCCAAAACGTTGAATGTTGTGAACTGCAACTTGAAGGTTGGGACGATGACCAAGTCTTTGGCTGTTACAGGCATGCTAAGAGGTCGAGGATCACTGACTCCCTTCTCATTGCTGGACGAGATACGGAACATGTACTCCTGTCCCTGAGTGAGGCCAGTGACGACAGCCGCGTTGGTCTTAACCAGCATGACCTGGGTCCAGGTCTCACTGCCCTTATTCTGCATCTCAATAATGTAACCTGTGATTCTGCTGCCACCATCATAATCGGGTTTCTCCCAGGACAGACTGATGCTGGTACCAGTTACCTCATGGAGAGACACTTTGCCTGGTGGCAGAGGCTTCTCTGAAGCCTTGACTGCTTCCATGGTTTCCACTGGGAGGCCGATTCCATACTCGTTCTCAGCGAGGATTCTGAAGAAGTATAGTTTTCCTTCCTCCAGATCTCCAATCTTCCAGCTGGACTTGTGGCAGCTGTCACTGACCGTTGTGTAGGCCATTCTGGTGGACTCACGCTTCTCCACTATGTACTTTTGGATTCGAGCGCCTCCGTCAATGAGAGGTGCATCCCACATGAGCGAGACTGAATCTCTGGTGATCTCTTTGATGAGCAGATTCTGTGGTGCTCCAGGGGTATCCAGCACTCTGACATTGACGTAGGCCATCTTGCTTCCAGAGCCATTCTCCACAGTCACCAAGTATTTACCACCGTCAAACCGGTCAACATTTTCAACCTGAAGACTGGTAAAAGATGGGCTGACTTCAATATTGGCCTTGTCCATGGATTCTCCGTGCTCTCTTGCCCATTTCACGTCAGGTGCGGGTCTCCCCTTGATGGGGACAAACAGTCTGAGGGTGCTGCAGGCTCTGATGCAGACCACCTTACGTAGCTCGGCTCCAAGTTCAACCTCTGGAGCAAGGAATCTGTCCTCGGCGATGGGAGTTCCAGGCACCGCGGCAGGCTCTCCAACTCCTTCGCAGTTAGTGGCACACACGTTGATTTTGTAGTTTTGGTTCTCCTTCAAGCCGATGATAGTGAATGAGGTGGCTGTCCATCCCTTCTTGGGAGTCTGTATGGTCCATTCGTCTTCCTCGGGCAGGCAGGTCTCCACCATGTAGCCGGTGATTTCAGAGCCACCGTCGTAGACAGGCTTGTTCCAGGCCAAGGTGACAGAGGACTTGGTTGTGTCCAGCACTCTGGGGTTACCGGGAGGTCCCGGCTGGAAGATGGTGTCGACGGCTTTGTATAATGGACTGGCGGGACTAGGCTGGCTCAGTCCAGCATTGTTCTCTGCAAGGATTCTGAATTCATACTCGTGTCCCGGCGTAAGGCCAGAGACCTTGAATCGGAGGTCAGAAACTGTCCTCTTGTTGCACTTCACCCAGCGCAGGCCGGTCTTGTCTCTCCTCTCAACAATGTAGGTGTTGATGCGGCTGCCGCCGTCGTGCTCGGGGCGGTCCCAGCAAACGACCATGGAGTCCTTGGTTATGGTGGTGACCTCAGGCTGCATTGGTGGGTCCGAGACCACATAAGGGTTGGCACAGATGACGGGCAGAGACTCTATAGGCTCGCCAACACCATACTTGTTGATAGCCAGGACTCTGAAGATGTACTCGTTGCCCTTGAGCAGCTTGGTGACCTTGAACCTGTTGGCCTGCAGGTCTGTGGCCACGTTGGTCCATGCCAGTCTGCTGGTCTCACGTTTCTGGATGACAAAGTAATCAATCTTGGCGCCGCCGTCGTGTTCAGGATGCACCCAGTTGAGGACGCACCTCTCTGCAGCGATGTCTGTGATGGTGAGAGAGCCTGGAGGTCCAGGTCTGTCCAGCACCTTGACGTGGAACGAGTACGAGGCGAAGCCACCGGGGTTGCTGGCCGTCAGGGTGAAAACGCCGCCGTCCCTCCTCAGGGAGTCTTTGTTCACCAGAGTGGTGTGGAAGTCCGACGACTTGATCTCGATCTTGGTCGAATCTGAGAGCTCCTTTCCTTCCTTGGTCCACACCAGGGATGGGATCGGTCTGCCGGTCACGTTGGCCTCCAGCTTGAACAGCTCTCCTGCCATGACGACCAGGTTGGTGCTGTAGGAAGAGTCCACGTCGAGCACGGGCTCCTGGATGTCATCTCTGCATGTTATCTCCTCCGACGGCTGGGACGGCGCGCTGACCGATCCGGCCGAGTTCCTGGCCATGACGCGGACCTCGTAAGTGGTGTCTTCCGTCAGACCGCTGACGGTGTAGATGGTTTCCAGAATGTTGTTGAAGTTGGCTTTGAGCCAGCGTCCATTAGGCAGCTCTCTCCTCTCCACGGTGTACCCCGTGATGGAGAATCCACCGTCTCCCACTGGCCTGGTCCAGGAAACCGTGATCTCGTGCCTGGTGACGTTCAGTGCCATGGGCCTGCCTGGTGGGTCCACTGGGTCCAGGGCGAAGTACGTGTCGGAGGGTTTGCTGGCTTTGCTCAGGCCGGCCATGTTCTCAGCAATGACACGGTATTCATATCCGATTCCATCGACCAAACCAACTGATTTATAGATGTTTCCGACCACCAGAGCCCTGTTGACCCTCTGCCACAGGATGCTGTTCTTCTCCTTCCTCTCCACGTGGTAGCCCACGATGACGCTGCCTCCGTTGGTTGCCGGCTCGTTCCAGTTCAGAGTCATGGCGTCCTTGCTGAAGGCTGTGACAACAGGAGTGCCCGGCTGCGCTGGCACCTCAAACGGATACGCAGCCACTACGGGGTCAGACACGATGTAGGGTCCGGAGCCATACCGGTTCTGGGCTCTGACACGGAACTGATACTCGGTTCCCGTGCGGAGGCGAGCTGCCTTGAAGGTGGTGCGGATGACCGTGGCCGCCAGCTCCACCCAGGAAGTGCCAATGGTCTCCCTCATCTCTACGATGTAGTTGTTGATGGGAACGCCTCCATCGTTCTCTGGCGCCTCCCAGGACATGAGAACGTAGTCACATGACACCTCTTCCAGCTTCACGGGCCCCGTAGGAGCCCCCGGGATGTCGTGGACCAGAACCGTGATGCTCTCCGTCACCGTGCCCAGGATGTTCTTGGCGGTCATGGAATATTCACCTCCGTCCGTCCTCTTGATCTCACTGATGTTGAGGATGGTGGAGGTGGGCGTGGTTTCGATGTTCATCCTCTGGGTCTCCTTCACCACGACGACTCCCTTCTTCCAGGAGACCACGGGCCTGGGTTTGCCGAGCACCGGGATCTCCACCTTGATGCGGTCTCCCGTCTTGGCGATGACCGTCTTCTGGTACACGGCGCGCATGTCGAAGGACGGGGCGGTGGTCTGCTCCTTGATGACAGCAGGCCTGCTCTCGCGTGGATCGCTCCTGCCGGACGCGTTGACCGCCATGATGCGGAAGACATACTCCGCGCCCTCCGTCAACTCCGTGGCGACGTAGTCCAGGGCTTTGATGGCGGCCACGTGGACCCACTCCGTGTCCTTCTTCTGGGCCTCAATGACGTATCCTGTGATCAGGCTGCCGCCATCGTGCAGCGGCTTGGTCCAGGCCAGGCTGGCGGAGTCGGCGGACACGTCCGTCACGTACAGGTTCTCGGGGGCGGAGGGGGCCTCGGACACCCTGATGGGCTCGACGGTCTCCGCGGGCTCTCCCACGCCGAGGTCGTTCTCGGCGGAGATGCGGAAGTAGTAGTGGGCTCCCTCCTCCAGGTTGAGGAACTTGAAGGAGCACTTCTGCCAGGTGGTGCTCAGCACCGTGTAGGCCTTCTTGGTGGCCGCTCTCTGCTCAATGACGTAGTTGAGGATCTTGGAGCCGCCGTCGATGATGGGGATCTCCCACTGCATGGTGATGCTGCTCTTGGTGATCTCTCGGGCCGTCAGGTAGACCGGAGGTCCCGGCGAGTCCAGGACTCTGACGTTGACGAAGCCTGTCTTCTTCCCGGCGACGTTCTCCAGGCAGAGGTTGTACTTGCCGGCGTCGTAGCGGGTGCAGTCGGGGATGACCAGCAGGGTGTAGGACTCCGTGGTGTCGATGTGCGCATGCGTGTTGAGGTTGGCGCCGCCCTTGGTCCACGTCACGTCGGGCTTGGGACGTCCCTTGATGGGAACGAACAATCGGATGGAGGCGCGGCAGCGCACCACCAGGGTCTTCCTCAGCTCGGCGTCCAGCTCAAAGTCGGGCAGCGACTCCTGGTCGACCAGGTCGATGACGTCCTCCACCTCCGCCGGCTCTCCCACTCCCTCGGTGTTGATGGCGTAGACTCTGAACTGGTAGCGGCCTCCCTTCTGCAGGTTGCCCACCACGTACTCTGTGCTCTTCAGCTGGTTCTGGTTCTCGGCCTCCCAGTCGTCGTGTCCCTCCTTCCTGTACTCAACGAAGTAGCCGTCGACGTTGAGGCCGCCGTCGTAGTGCGGCCGCCCCCAGCTGAAGGTGGCGGTGGTCTTTGTGGTTTCTGTGATCCTGGGGTTGGACGGAGGACCGGGTGGATCTGCACAACGAGAAGAAAGGACAAAACGTAATGAGAGATAATATCTGTGACAGTTCATATAAACACACGTAGGTTTCAGCTCATGACAGTATGACTCTGACCACTCTGTAAAATAAGTGAATATAATGGCTCTCTTCGACTACAAGAACTAAGCGAACCATGCCGGGGAATGTTCTTCATGGGTCCTGGATATGTTTCCATAAGCTACCACCGTTTCCTTACGGCAGGACTGACCCAGATTTCTGGGAACTCAGAACATATCATTTATATACTTACTATCCGTTCATATTCTAGCGATGGAGCTAGACTCACAACTCGTAGCATTATAAGCAGAGCTTTTACTTACACACGATGTCCTTGGTGGCGACGGCTTTAGAGCCCTCGCTGGGCAGCCCGAAGCCGGCCTTGTTCTCGGCGGTCACTCTGAACTCGTACTCCACTCCCTCCGTCAGGCCCTGGACCTTGTAGCGCAGGTCGGGCACCGTCCTCTTGCACGCCCTCACCCAGCGCATGCCTCGCTTCTCCTTCCTCTCCACGCTGTAGCCTCTGATGTCACTTCCTCCGTCCACGGCCGGCCTCTTCCAGGAGATGGTGATGGAGGTCCTGCTGATGTTGTCCACCTCCGGGACAGAGGGAGGACCTGGGGGTTCTGGAGGAGGACATTACAGTTACAGAAGAGCTGGACCTGTACTGTACATTAATTTTTAGTAGTCATAAATGGCATTTATTAACTCCAAAATACATTTTAAACTACATCTCCGGTGCCCGTGTCATTTTGGTGCGAGTGTCGGGGGACACTGGTGAATAAAAACAGTGTTTAATAGTGTTTAGAGACGTTTTATGTTGTGTATTGTGGAAAAATGTACCAGTGAAAAGCATATATCCAAATTAACATTTTTCTTAATTGAACAAAGATACACAGTATGACGTTAAGCGCGTCTCCTGTTTTGTACAAAAACGTTAATTAAAACAGCAACAATGTGGGTCCAACGTACTGTAGCTGTTCTCCATCTTGATGGGGCCGGACTGGCTGGCGTCGCCGGTGCCGTACTGGTTGACCGCGGACACCCTGAAGATGTACTCGTTCCCTTTGACCAGCTTGTGGCACACGTATCTGCAGTCCATCACGCTCTCCGCCACCTTGGTCCACATCAGGCGGCTGGTCTCCCTCTTCTCCAGGACGTACGACTTGATGATGCAGCCGCCGTCCTCGTCCGGAGGAAGCCACGTCAGCGTGCACTTCTCCGCCGAGATGTTGCAGGCCTCGATCACACCTGGAGGTTAGGTTAGGGGGGGTCAGGGGTCATCAATATGTCCATGATATGTCAGTGGATTTCAACCAGCGGTCCTTGAGGGGGTTCCCTAACCCCAGGTAAAGGACGGAGAGTTGCTAACCAAATCAACCCCTTATAGATCTTTAGCTCTTGAGAGCGTGAAATGAAACCAAATGGACCCGGTTTCATTTTAGGCTCTCAAGAGTAAAATTATTCTTAAACAACTGCATTACTTAATTTACAAGAAGTCTACACAATTAGAGGATGTAGAATAATTGTTACTTTAATCAAAATCTGTCCGGTTATCTTTCCTAATGTCACCAATATTCAATACAGTGTGGAATTGTGGACAAAATCTCATCCAACGACAAAATATTCTTTAGCTCTGGGTCTGAGAGGCTAAATCTCATCAAATGGTGGATACATATTTGGTCTTGTCAGTGGCAAATCCTTAGATTTCGTTTTTAGACCCCATCTAAAATGTTCTCATTTAGATCTGAGATCATTTTCAAAACAAATGGGGCCTTACCTGGAGGTCCAGGGATGTCCAGGACCTTCACCCTGATGCTTTAAAACAAATGGGGCCTTACCTGGAGGTCCAGGGATGTCCAGGACCTTCACCCTGATGTGATCCACCACGATGCCGAAGGGGTTCCTGGCGGTGATGGTGTACTCTCCCGTGTTCTTGCGGCTGGCGTACTTGATGGCCAGGGTGGAGGAGGTGGGCGTGCTGGTGATGGTCACCAGGTCAGAGTTCTTGAACTCCCGGCCCGCCTTGGACCACACGGCGGTGGGCGGAGGCTTTCCGGTGATCTTGGGGGCCGAGATGACGATGGTGGATCCGGCCCGGACCGACACATCCTTCATCTCCGGCTCGATGCTGATGAACGGAGGCTCTGCACCGAGAGAGAGAGAGAGAGAGAGAGAGAGAGAGAGAGAGAGAGAGAGAGAGAGAGAGAGAGAGAGAGAGAGAGAGAGAGAGAGAGAGAGAGAGAGAGACGAGAAAGGTAGTCCTTAGAGCAGGGTTTCTCAAAGTGGGAAGCAAGTCTCACGGGTGCCTCCGAATACTTTGATAATATTTGGAATGTAATCACTGTCACTTCAGCTTAATCACCTTCTATACTTAATGAAACAAACCTGAGTTGCATCGTGCATCTGTTCTTTTTCAATCTACACCAAATCACTTTACCATAAACAGCCGATGTACAAGCTCAGATTGTCTTTATTTTAAAAGATATTCTTTTGTGGCTTTCGCCTTTATTTTTTATTTATGTTTTTGTAGAGGGACAGAATCACAGTAGGCTGACAGGAAATGGGGAGAGAGATGGTGGGGTGGGGTGGGGGGAGTGACATGCAGTAAAGGCCGTAGGGATCGGGAGTCGAACCCACGGCACACTGCCAGACTTGGACTACCAGCCAAGGTGCCTGGACCGCTGAGTCACGGCCCAGGATGGACCGCTGAGCCACGGCCCAGGCCAAGCTCAGATTGTCTGTTTGTCGTAAACGTCCCCCTCCCCATCGTCCATTTCACATAACTTACGTAACACGACAAAAGGTTCTAAAAGAACGAGTGATAAATGAAGCGATATACGTTGGAATGAAACCCGCTCTTACCATACTCGTCCTTGCAGGTGAGTATCTCCGTGGTCTCGGAGGGCACGCTGATGGCGCCGGCGGCGTTCTTGGCGCGGACCCTGAACTCGTACTGCGCCAGCTCCGTCAGGTCGGGCACGGTGAAGGCACAGCTCTGCACGTTGACGTGGTTGGCCTTCAGCCAGGTGCCCTTGGAGCCCGCCTCCAGCTTCTCCACCATGTAGCCAATCAGCTTGTGGCCTCCGTCGTACTTGGGTGGAGTCCACATCAGCGTCACCGTGTTCCGGGTAACGTTGATCACGTCCGGTTTGCCGGGAGGATCTGGGCCACGGAGAAAAAAAAAGGAATGGTTAACATTGGAACTGCGCCGAAATAAATGTCAATAAGTTTCCGATATACAGTGCAGTCCATTTCTTTATTGTATATTATGTTGCTTTTTTTGTTCACTATTATATAGTGTTTGTACTCCCCATCTCTTGATTTAAGATAAATATTTCATTTTCAGGTGGGACAACAATTTCATCCAATCAGAAGAGAGAACCTATCTGTTCTAATTTCAATTTTGTCCGCTCACAATATGGAGGAATTTGTCCAGAAAATAGCAGAGATACAGTATTCATCATATTGTCTATAATAACTCACCGACAGGGTCCAGAGCGAGTATGGACTCCACCACTCTGCTGGGCTTGCCCAGGCCGGCAGCGTTCATGGCCATCACTCTGAACTCGTACTCCAGGCCCTCGATGAGGCCGGTGACTCTGCACTCCTTCACCTTCGTCTTACTGGCCTTCTTCCACATCAGACTGTTACGCTCCTTGTACTCCACACGGTAGCCTGGAGGAACGCACACATGCACCCACATCCTGGTTGTAGTGAAGTAGTACTGCTGCTTGAAGCTCAGGAGACCAATATTCTCCCGTGGCTCAAGCGAGGAATCTGATTTGACTCAAATCCAGGGCTGGACATGAAACGTACAGATGATATATCCTAATAATAATCATTTGAATAATAATAACAATAATAATAATAATAATAATAATAATAATAACAATACAATAATAATAATAAGTGTACCAGTTATTGGGGAGCCTCCAGTGTCTTTAGGCTCCTCCCAGACCAGAGTGGCCGACTCTTGACGAATGGTCACTATCTCTGGAGGAGCAGGAGCCTCGGGTACGTCTGGAGAGAGAGAGAGAGAGAGAGAGAGAGAGAGATAGAGAGAGAGAGAGAGAGAGGAAGGATAAAGAGTGTAAAAGAGAGTAATAAATATGCGCCCAGGCATAGCACCAACACAGTGAATGAACAACGTCAGTAAAGGGTAAACGTTCCCACTGGAACGCGAGACTCACTGAAGGGATGCATGGCGATGACGGGGTCCGACCTCAGGTACTCTCCCACGCCGTACTTGTTCTCGGCGAACACCCTGAAGATGTACTCGATGCCGTCGTGCAGCCGCAGCACCCTCATGGTGTTCTTCTGGATGGCCGAGGCCACCGTGAGCCACTTGCTGTCCGTGGTGCGTCTCTTCTCCACGATGTAGTTGGACACCTCGGCACCGCCGTCGTCCAGCGGCGCGCCCCACTCCAGCGTGATGCCGTCCGCCGTGATCTCGTCGAACTTGATGGGTCCGGTGCAGATGCACGGCCTGCCCACCACCTTCACAACCACAGCCACAAACAACAAAGAATCAGAACTTGATGGGTCCGGTGCAGATGCACGGCTTGCCCACCACCTTCACAACCACAGCCACAAAACAACAAGAATCAGCGTTGTTGTCACAATCAGACGTAGTCTCGCGTATCCTCCAGACAACTATTCCACAATCTATCCGAATGCTATCGAATCTGGAACTACATCTCCCGAAATCAAGAGTAAGGAAGCTGCCATTTCCATTCATGATTTCTATTCATATTAGGATAAATGGAGTTGCAGGGTTAAACGCACCTTGAGTGTGAACTTGCAGTCCTTGACTCCGGCGATGTTCCTGGCGATGATGGTGTAGGAGTCGGCGTCCGACTTCTGGCAGTCCCTGATGAGCAGGGTGGTGACGCCTGGCGACGCCTCCACGCACATCCTGCCCGTGTCGCCCAGGCTGACGTCGCCTCTCTTCCAGGTGGCGGAGGGCAGGGGGACGCCCAGCAGAGGCACGTTGATGCGCATGGTGGCGCCCTCTCTGGCCGTGTAGACCAGGTCGTGGATGGCGCTCAGGTCGCAGCTGGGAGCAGCTGGATAAATAAATAGTGGATGGAGATATAGTGGACAGAAAGTTAAAGTCAAAGTCAAAGTCTGTGATCGTGCTGAAAGTTGAATAAACATTATGCGTTATACCTCAATATCCGGGGTGAGAAGGAACTTGTTACATTTACTGACAATTTAAAAGTACATCTCACTTTACTTGAGTATGTTCAATAGTGTACAAACTGTACATACAGCACTTTGATTCAACTCTGTGGTTTTAAATGTCCTTTATAAATAAAGTGGATTGGACTGGATCAATACCAAACATGCATTAACCCAATTTTTGTTAACCAAAAACAAAATGATCAAAAATGTGGAATATTTAAGGAACATTTTGATAACACAACGCCTGGCTTATGAGACGAGAAAACATAAAAGAGTCTTTCTTACAGAACTGGTCCTTGACGACGACGCTGAGCTCGGTGGGGGGTCCCTCCCCAGACTCGTTGTGGGCCTTGACCCTGAAGCAGTACTCCTGACCCTCGGTCAGGCCCTCCAGGGCGTGGCTGATCTCCTTGGCCTTGGTCAGCAGCGTCCACTTGTCCTCTCCCTCGCTCTGCTCCACGCTGTAGGCCGTGATGTGACTGCCTCCGTTGCTGATCGGCTTCCTCCAGGCCAGCGTCACAGAGTCCTTGGTGATCTTAGTGGTTCTGAAGTCTGCCACGGGCCCTGGTTGTTCTGGACGGGAGGGAGGAACGCAACACGGACGTTAATAATATTTACACATGGTTGCAGTCAGTGTTGATTTCGTGAAGTAAAACTATATCGAAAAATGTTTGCAGACTAAATAAAAGTAAGCTACGATGGCTAAATAATATAGTCATTTTATGTTTGGTTGTGCTCTGGAAATAGCAGATCTACAAGCTCACACAACGCGTCGCAATGCAGCCAAGTGTAAAATGAGACGCCGCCTTCAAGGCCCGCCAAAAATACATTTTAGTCAACGTGTTGTGAGCTTGTAGATCTGCTATCTTCTGTGCGCAGCCATGCTTTTCACAGAAGACACAGCTTTGCCTTCTATGGAATCCACAATGACTGAAATCAGTCGCCACGACTGATTTCACTGAATCAGTCGCCACGGCTGATTTCAGTCCGACGACGCTATATTATCTGGGCGGTGTCTCACCGGAGGCTCGGACCACGCCGGCCGTCTCGAGGCCGTCCCCGATGCCGTAGGCGTTCTCCGCCAGCACCCTGAAGCAGTACGCCTGTCCCGCCTCCAGGTTGGTGATGCGGAACGAGGGCTTGGGGCAGGTGGCGGCCACGCAGGTCCAGGCCTTCCTCTCGGCCAGCCTCTTCTCCACCACGTAGCTCTTCACCATGCTGCCGCCGTCCACCAGAGGGGCGTCCCACGTGATCCACGCGTGGCTGGGGGACGTCTCCTGGACGATCAGGTTGATGGGGGGTCCCGGGGTAGCTGGGGAGGGGAGAGAATAATCTGGTTAGACCCTGGACTATACACTGATCGATTGATTGATTGATTGATTGATTGATTGACTGATCGACTGATCGACTGATGGACTTCTGGATGGAATGACTTGGGCGGCGCGTTGCGTTCTTACCGAGGACCTTGACGATGATGATGTAGCTCTTGGAGCCGCTGCTGTTCTCCAGGCTCAGCATGTACTTCCCGGCGTCGTAGCGAGTCATGTCGTCCACCATCAGCAGCGTGTCCCAGTCCGACGTCTTCATCAGAACGCCCTGGCGCTCCTTCAGGTCGCCGCCCACCTTGCTCCACGTCACCTTGGGTGCTGGCCGGCCAATCAGAGGCACGTACAGCCTCATGGTGACTCCGGCTCGAAGGATCAGGATCTTACGCAGGTCTGCGTCCAAGTCTGCCTCGGGAAGGACTGGACGGAGAGAGGGAGAGAGAGAGAGAAAAATATCGAGAGGGAGAGAGTGAGAGAGATATTTTCATTGTACAATGATGATGCATTCCAATTCATGCATCAGAGAATAGTGGTATTAAGCAGAGTAAAAGAATAAGAGAGTGGCGACACTAGCGTTGACTCCCATTGTAACAATGGAATGCGGAAGTGCTCATTCTATCTCAATGGGATAGTTCCAGCCATAGGAGCAATGTTTGGAACTATAGCCCATAGGCACCCGCTTTGCGGCGAGATCAAAGCATGTCGCTACTCTCCTACTCTACACTCTGGTATTAAGGTAACACATGACGAGGGAGGCGTGCAGTCAGGGCAGTACATACTCAGGATGTCCTTGGGCGAGTGGTCTCCGGGCACCTCGCTGGGCTCTCCGTAGCCGATCTTGTTGACGGCCGAGACCCTGAACTGGTAGACCTTGTCGTCCATGAGGCCGGTGGCCAGGAACTTGGTGGCCTGCTGCTTGATGGCCACGTTGCAGTTCATCCACACGGTTTCCACCTCCGCCTCCACCCGCCTGCTCTCCACCAGGTAGCCCATGATGTCACAGCCTCCGTCGTACGCAGGCTTGGTCCAGCTGAGCAGGATGGAGCTGCGGGTGGAGTCCACCACCTTGGGGAAGGCGGGGGGTCCGGGGGGATCTGGGGAGGGTGGAGGAATTCAGTATGGTTGAAGTTTACCATTTACGGTACAACTTTTACTGTTACTGTACTGTTTTGAGCTCCTACGCACGTCTGTCTGTCTGTCTGTCTGTCTGTCTGTCTGTCTGTCTGTCTGTCTGTCTGTCTGTCTGATTTTTAAATGGTTTACACTTTAGCAGAGCTACAAGCAAACGTGTGGCCACGTGTTGTCAGTACACGACCGAGTGTAAAATCAGGGCATTACGACGGCATCGAGGCCCCGCCAAAAATACACGTTAGTCGACTAAAATCAACCGTAGATTTAGTCGACTGAAGTCTTATGATACTTAGTCAACAAAACACATTTCAGGTGACAACATTTTTGACAAAAAAAACCTAACAAAATTGAATTCAAAAGACACGAAATCAAACTGTGCCGCTATAGAATCAACAGCGTGTAACACTCACAGACGGGGTCGACGGCGCAGGCGGCCATGGAGACGTCGCTGGGCTTTCCCATGCCGGCCTTGTTCATGGCGATCACCCTGAACTCGTAGTCGGAGCCCTCGGTCAGCCCGGTCACCCGGATGCTGCGGTCGATGACCGGCTTGCGGTTGACCTTGGCCCAGGCCAGCTCCGAGGCCTCCCTCTTCTCCACCATGTAGCCCAGCACGATGGCCTTGCCGTCGTTGGCCGGAGCCTTCCAGCTGACCGTCATGGCGTTACAGGTGATGTTGGTGATGACCGGAGAGTCGCATGGCCCGGGGACGTCTGGATGCAACACACAAACACACACACAGTGGAGAGGTTTATTTAGATGAAATGTATGTGGTGGAGCTTAAAATAAAGTGTTACCTAGTATATCTCTATATTGTGATAGTATTCATCGTTGCTATAGGGCTATCTGTTCAGTTACAGGGTCTCTCTCTTTCTCACCAGCTATTTGATAAACAGAAAATACATTTTCAGGTAGAACAAATTTCATCCAATCATTTAGATAAAATGATACCGGAAAAAAAGGATACCGAGTTAACAAGTGAAACTGTGAGGCGATGAAATAAATCAATGAGCAGACATTACATTGCATTACATTACATTACATTACATTAGAGCTGGAAAACGCTGTACAATTGATGAACTGATGAATTGATGAACGGGCACTCTCTCCCGGTGAATATACAATTTACAATTCAGGCATTTAGCAGAGCGACTGGAAATGCAGTTACAAGTACAGCATAAATATGCCATAGCCTATGCTACGCTGCTATCTTTCTTCGTACAGCATAAATATGACATATGCTACGCTGCCATCTTTCCTCGTACAGAATACATATTCCATATGATACGCTGCTATCTCCTTGTACAGCATAAATATGCCATATGCTACGGCTACGCTGCTATCTTTCCTCGTACCAAATGGATTCTTGATCATGATGGGGTCGGTCAGGACGCAGTCTCCCACGCCGTACTGGTTCTCGGCGCTGACGCGGAACTGGTACTCGTGTCCCTCGATGAGCTTCTCCACCGAGCAGTCCGTGTAGTGACCGCTGATGCTGGCCGTGACCTGCGCGAAGTTGGCCCTGCTGGTCTCCCTCTTGTCCACGATGTAGTTGGTGATCTCTGAGCCGCCGTCCGCCTTGGGAGGCTCCCAGCGCAGCTTCACGCGGTCAGCGTACACCTTGCTGACCTTGATGGACGCCGGAGGGCCGGGTTTATCTGGAGGAGAAGCAGACAGACACATTTCAGAATGGACGCGTTTTTCGGAAATACGGCAGAAAAACCCAGACAAAACCAGCAGCAGTGTACAGGGTAAGGGTTAAGAGAGGGTCAGGGTTAAGAGGCTGATTCGACGTGTCCTTACCGAGCACTTTGAGCTTGATGGTGGCATCCTTTTTGCCGCTGGTGTTCTCTGCGGTGATGGTGTAGTCTCCGGACTCCTTCCTGGTCAGCGCGTACAGCTCCAGGACGTGTAGGTGCTTCTTGACGGTCATCTTCATGCCCTCGCGCAGCGCCAGCGGCGCTCCGTCCAGCTTCCAGCTCACCTTGGGCAGAGGCTTGCCGAACACGACGGCGTCCAGGAACACGTTCTCTCCCGCCTTCACCACGATCAGGCTCTTCATGTCGGCTCCCAGATCCATCCTGGGAGGCACTGCAAGGCGCAAAACACGTTCGCTCGGTCAGTCAGTCATCAGAGGAAATGGATTCATTACGATCATTTGAAAACGTACTAGTTACCTTGTAGATTTAGATTATCATTACAAAACATACGCTAACCATTTAAGCCCACGTTTTGTTTTCTTCGAAAATAGCAGATCTACAGGCTCACAACGCATCGTATCTCAACACGCTGTGAGCTTGTAGATTGGCTTTTTTTAATATATATTGTATAAGTTCTTACGTGTAAACGCAGGGCCCCCATAATAGCGATCGATATCTAATCGATTATAATCGATACATCGTTTTTTGATCAACCAGTGTGGTTTACCGTGCTCGGCGATGACAGGGATGGGGTCGGACTCGTCCGACGGCAGGCTGACGTTGATGGCCGTCTTGGCGATGACCCTGAAGGTGTAGCGCATGCCCTCCTCCAGGCCCGTCACCACGTAGCTCTCCGATTGGATGTTCATGCAGTTGGCGTTGCAGCGCGTCCACTGCTCGCCGGGCAGCTTGCAGTGCTCCACGTAGTAGCCAATCAGCTTGCTGCCCCCGTCGCTGGCGGGCTTGCTCCAGACCAATGAGACGCTGCTAATGGTGACGTCCATGGCCTCGGGTTTGCCCGGCGGGTCTGCGAGGGAAAGAAGGAAGGAAAGGAGACGACGGTGACTCACACTTTCATCCATGTCACAATAATTATGTATTTTGGTTTACGATGCCTTTTTTTATTTGTATTATACGTTCTAATATTCATGTCCTCTAGGATCAGTTGATCGACAATGTCATGATGGTGACAGGCACAAACAAACGCACGCACACACGCACGCACGCACGCACACACGTGCGTGCACACACACACACACACACACACACACACTCACGGACTCATACACACACGCACACACACGGACACGCAGACATACCGACAGCCGTCCTGGCGGTGATGAAGTCGGTCTGCTTGCAGGGCTTGCCCTGTCCGGCCATGTTGCAGGCTGACACCCTGAAGGTGTAGTCCAGGCCCTCGATGAGGCCATAGCAGGTGTACTGCGTGGCCTTCAGCACCGACTCGTTGGCGCGCGTCCACAGCAGGCTGTTACGCTCCTTCTTCTCCACCACGAAGGTGGTGATGGGGCTGCCGCCGTCGCTCTCCGGCCTCTCCCACGACACGATGACAAAGTCTTTGTTGATGCGGTTGATCTGGAAGCTCAGCGGCTCGCTGGGAGGGTCTGCGGGGGGGGGGGACGACGATATTGGTTCATTATGGCGATCCGATACCGTACGATTCAATGATTTGAAATCGATACAGTAACTATTTCACCCATTTTGACCTGAGATCAGATTTTTTTTCTGAAAAAGTCGTTTTTTCAAAAATAGCAGACCTACAAGCTCAGGTCTAAATGGGTTAAAGGTTGGACTATTTAGTAAATAATAACCAGCGGAAGGAACTCACCGAACGGATGTCTGGCGATGGTCCTCTCGGAGTAGATGGCCGCTCCCACACCGAAGCGGTTCTCGGCCTTCACGCGGAACGTGTACTCCTTCCCGGCGCTCAGCTTGGTGACCCTGATGCTGGGCTTGGTGCAGGCGGTGGACACGATGAGCCAGTCTCCCTGAGACACGTCGCACTTCTCCACCACGTAGCTGGTGATCTTGGAGCCGCCGTCCTCCTCGGGGTAGTTCCACAGGAGCGTGCACGCGTCTGTGTCCAGCTCGGTCACCTCCACTGGCCCGCCGGGGGGTCCGGGGATGTCTGGGGGAGGAGAGGAGAGGAGAGGAGAGGAGAGGAGAGGAGAGGAGAGGAGAGGAGAGGAGAGGAGAGGAGAGGAGAGGAGAGGAGAGGAGGTTATTTATTTATTTTTTATCAGTGGGAGGTAAAGTCACTACAATTACTTGAGTTACTAGTTATTTTGTAGATTTGGGTTATAATTACAAAACAAAAAAATCTGAGTATTGCTTCCACGACAAGCTTTGTGCTGTACTGTACTGTACTGTACTGTACTGTACTGTACTGTACTGTACTGTACTGTACTGTACTGTACTGTACTGTACTGTACTGTACTGTACCATGTCATATATGATGTGGTGTGTTTGTGTGACACTGACCCATGACGATGACCCTGAGGATCTGGTTGACCCTGTACTGTACCGTACCGTACCGTACCGTACCGTACAGCACAGTACCGCACCATACCGTACCGTGTCGTATATGATGTGGTGTGTGTTGTGACACTCACCCATGACGATGACCTTGAGGATCTGGTTGACCCTGCCCGTGCTGTTCTCGGCGGCCAGGCTGTAGTATCCGCTGTCCGCTCGGGTGACGTTCTTGATGGCCAGCGTGGCGGTGGTGGGGGTCTTCACCACGGACAGGCGGTCCGAGGTCAGGACGTCCTGCCCGCCGCGCCTGAACTTACAGACGGGGGCAGGCTTACCGGCCACCACCGCCTCCACCACCAGCTTACTGCCGGCGCGCACCGTCACCACGTCTGGCATCATCACCTTGGCCGCCACTGTGAGGAGCGACACAGAGACACAATGAGACGTTTAGAGGGAAGGACATCACTTTAAACTGTCTTATTCCGTACCGTGGATGTGTCGTTTATAATTATAATACTATGATTAAAGAGCTGCAATTCATAAATAGTTCCGTGTCTCCATGGTAGAGTATGTTTACACCATATAACTATCTTCAAATCAAAAACGCTTTCCATGCTAGATCTTCATCGGGTTATCTTAACAGGTTTTTTTTTTTGCTAAAGATGCTATTTTTAGAACATTGAGAAAATGTGTGCAAATCTTTGAATATTATATTCTTTCCCAGTGAACATTTTTAACTCAAATCTTTGCTTCTGGGGGTCCCTGGAACAACATATTTTCAGATGGGGGTTGGCGGCCAATTACATATAATGTTCGTGGTCCTTATTGACATGAAATAGTTTGAGAACCACTGACAGAGATTTAGAAAACTGTCATGATTTAGAAGATATTTGTAGAATTTTGCCTCAGGTCTTAAATGGGTTAAATGCGTAAATATGTGAACTATGTGGTTTTTAGTGGATGTATTGTATGGCCATCCTTTCAGTCATTCAGTCAGTCAGTCAGTCGGTAAACTCACTGAGCTGCTCCTTGACCTCGAACACGCCCTCGGCCTCCCGGGCCTGGCCCATGCCCACAGAGTTCCTGGCGGCCACCCTGAACTTGTACTTGGCGCCCTCCTTGAGGCCAACCACCACGATGCTCATGTCCTTGACCACGGAGTAGGGCGTCCACTTGTCCTCCTCGGGGAGCTCCGCGTCCTTATAGTCCACCACGTAGCCGTTGATCTTGGCGCCGCCGTCCCTCAGCGGTCTGAGCCAGCCCAGCGTGGCGCTGTTCTTGGTCACCTCCAGAACCTCCATCTTCTTAGGAGGGTCAGGCTCGCCTGGTGGACACAGAGAGAGTTAATACACGTTCATCTTCATCCATCTTCTTAGGAGGGTCAGGCTCACCTGGTGGACACAGACGGCATCAAGGCCCGCCTAAATACATTTTAGTCGACTAAATCAACTGTAGATTTAGTCGACTAAAATCGTATGATATTTAGTTGGCTAAAACTAGACACTACAACATTCCAGGTGACTGAAAACTAAATGAAAACTATTCAAGAGAGGATGACTAAAACAAACAAAAAAATCCCGATTTGCTGTCCAAATAAACAGTGGAACTTACTGATGGGGTCGACGGCCTGGATGGTCCTGGGCGTGTCCTGGGCCACACCCATGCCGTACTTGTTGCACGCCATGACGCGGAAGTAGTAGTCTACGCCAGGGGTCATGGTGGTGACCTTGAAGCTGGTCTTCTTCAGCTCGTCGGTGCAGTTGCTCCAGGTCTTGCGGTCCACCTCGCGCTTCTCCACCATGTAGTTGGTGATCTGACTGCCGCCGTCGTTATCTGGGGGCAGCCAGGCCAGCTGGCACGACGTCTTGGTGATGTCTTTGGCGTCCAGTTCCCCCACGGGCCCAGGGGTGTCTGAGTAGAGACGAGACAACCAGGTTATAGTTATTAACTAATTATTAATGTCTGGGGGGTCCAGGCCTCCCACAGGCCCAGGGGTGTCTGAGTAGAGACGAGACAACCAGGTTATAGTTATTAACTAATTATTAATGTCTGGGGGGGTCCAGGCCTCCCACGGGCCCAGGGGTGTCTGAGTAGAGACGAGACAACCAGGTTATAGTTATTAACTAATTATTAATGTCTGGGGGGGTCCAGGCCTCCCACGGGCCCAGGGGTGTCTGAGTAGAGACGAGACAACCAGGTTATAGTTATTAACTAATTATTAATGTCTGGGGGGTCCAGGCCTCCCACGGGCCCAGGGGTGTCTGAGTAGAGACGAGACAACCAGGTTATAGTTATTAACTAATTATTAATGTCTGGGGGGTCCAGGCCTCCCACGGGCCCAGGGGTGTCTGGACAAGACAACCACGATATTAGAAATAACTTTTTGAGTTTTTCATTCGTTATTTTTCATTTAGTTGTTCAGTTTTGACTAGATTATATTTTGGTTGTGCAGTTTAGTCTAGTCAATGCTTTACGGACGGGAAAGTACTTCAATTTCAAATTCCATACTTTTACTTGTAATAACAGTAGTATTTCTACATTGCAGTATTGCTTCTTGTACTTACTAAGTATAACAACATATCATGAGTACTCGTTGTACTCACCCAGGACTTTGATAAAAACATGTGAATACTCGTTGTACTCACCCAGGACTTTGATAAAAACATGTGAATACTCGTTGTACTCACCCAGGACTTTGATAAAAACATGTGAATACTCGTTGTACTCACCCAGGACTTTGATAAAAACATGTGAATACTCGTTGTACTCACCCAGGACTTTGATAAAAACATGTGAATACTCGTTGTACTCACCCAGGACTTTGATAAAAACATGTGAATACTCGTTGTACTCACCCAGGACTTTGATAAAAACATGTGAATACTCGTTGTACTCACCCAGGACTTTGACGCGCACATACACAGCCTTCTCTCCGGCCGAGTTGGACAGACACAGGCAGTATCTCCCAGAATCCTCTCTGGTGCTCTCGGGGATGACCAGGAAAGACATGGTGTCCACCTGGTCGATGTGGCCCTTGCGCACCACGTTGTCCACGCCCATGCGCTTCCACGTCACCTTGGGGGCGGGCCTTCCTCTGATGATGGCGAACAGCCTGATTGGACAGCCGGCCCTGACGGACAGGCCCTTCCTCAGGCTGGCGTCGAGGTCGATCTCCGGGGCCTCTGTTGTGGAAACATGGTGGCGTCACGTTATCCAAATCTCACACTTTAATGTCTTGAACTTTTTCATTTGATTTGATTTGATTCAGTGATAATAATAAAAAAAAGAGCACAGAGTAACTTTCCGACATACAAGTCAGCATCACCAAGGATTAACAGCTTTGTGGTCCTCAACAACCACTAAAATCTTGTAGTGTGTGCATGTTTAAGACAATCCTATAAGATTATACTTATGATCCTATTACAATTCATTTAATTTCTAAAAACTCCAGTATAGAGGGTATGCGCATGCTTAAAGTGAATGGCACATCGAGTGGCAAATCGAGTGGCAAAGCAACAGGCAAAGTGAGTTTAACATTGTTTAATGCAATCAAATAGGACTTTTCTGTTTGGATGTATGGGCTGTCAAGGCCAGAAAGTAAGTAGTTTTTTGCCACTCAGTAGGCATTCCTGCATAACTTCCGGGTTTGATGATGATGTCACGTGCATACCCTCTATAGTGTGTCTGAGCCCAGCTTCAGTTCCATGACACCATCTTTTTTTTTTTTTTTTTTTACAGCTATAGATTAAAAGGCCTGTGTATTATACAGCTATAGCTTAAAACCTGTGTTTTTTACATAAATTAAATTAAAAGACGCGGCCTGTGCGTTTTCCTTCGACGTCTTACTTACCGATGATCTCTTTGGGAGAGGCGGGGTCCTTGAGGTAGGCGTGGCGTCCCCAGCCCACCTGGTTCTGCGCCGACACCTTGAACTCGTACTCGATCTCCCCGTCCAGCTGCGGGATGGTGAACTCGGTGAGCACCAGCGGGCCGTGCGTGTCGCACCTCTTCCAGCCCTCGCTGGGCTTCTCGGGGTTGGCCTCGGCGTGGTTCCTCAGGTCCAGGCTGTAGTTGATGATGGTCGCGCCGCCGTCGTAGACGGGCTTGGACCACACCAGGGTGATGGAGGTCTTGGTGCTGTCGCCCACCTTCAGGAAGGACACCGGGCCGGGGGGCTCTGAGGGACGGAGAGAGACCACCATGAAGAGGAGAACAACGTTACAGCAATAGGGACGTCCCCGATCACGTTTATTTGGTCCCCGACCCGATTCCATCATTTGATTTTTTGTAGAATACTTATGCCATATCACAATAGTACAATATCCAAACATCACAGACGATATTCAGTCTAATATATAGACAGAATATTGACACTAGGGATGTTTCTTTGCTCCCGATCCGATTCCGATCATTTGAAAATCACATGATCTGCCCCGATTTCTGATCACGTGATGGGATCGGGACAACACTAGTTATAACATGAATGGTAAACGTAGGGGAACAGATAAGGGGACCATGTCAGATATTTACTGCACATATTAGTGGTCTATTGTCTACATAATTATATGAAAATGATAATGATGAAAAAAAAGAGTTCACTGTAACTGCTGCTCACACCAGGATTGCAATATGAAAGTGTAAAAGCACTGTGAACTTGTTTATATTAACGTCTCAAACTTTAGCAACTTTAGCTCATGTGTCTCACCAATGGGATCCTTGGCTGCGACGGGTCTGCAGGCCTTGCTGGGCTCTCCCAGGCCCACCTCGTTCTCCGCCTTCACCCTGAACTGGTACTCGTGGTTGGGGATGAGGTTGGACAGCTTCAGGCGTCTCTCGGTGATGGGGGTCTTGGTGCAGGTGACCCAGCGCACCGCGCGCTTCTCCTTCCTCTCCAGGATGTAGCCGGTGATGGACTTACCGCCGTCGTTCTCGGGAGGAGCCCACACCACCGTCATCTCCTCCTTACCCACCTGGACAGGAGACAAGAAACCAAAAGAGAAATGTATACGAGGTGGACGGTGCTGCTTTCTGTCACAGAGCAATGTACACAATGTATTTCTTTGATTTCATTTTAATTATTGTTAAGCCTATTTCATGATGTTATAGTCTGTCGTAAGTTATTGAGTAAGTTATTAATTATACTCGACTACTTTCCACCACTGCGCATGCGTGCGTGCGTGTCCCGTGTGTGTCCATACCTTGGTGACCTCGGGGGCCTCGGGGGGCCCGGGCTTGCCGAAGCGGGTCCTGATGGTGGCGGGCTTGGTCTCCAGCGCGGGTCCCGTGCCCATCTTGTTCTCGGCGCGCACCCTGAAGATGTACTCGTTGCCCTCCACCAGGCGTATCACGTTGCAGTGGGGGTTGACCACGCTGGCCGAGTAGGTGGACCACACCATGCGGCGCGTCTCGCACTTCTCCAGGATGTAGCTGTCCACCTCGCAGCCGCCCTCGTCCTCCGGGGGGTCCCACACCACGCGGCACTTGTCCGCTCCGATGCCCGTCACCCGCAGGTTCCTGACGGCGCCGGGAACGTCCAGCACGTTGACGTTGGCGAAGCCTGGAGAGAGAGAGACAGATATTGTATGAGATAACATTTAGATTATTTGTGATATTTATGTGTTATATGATTTTGTTTTTTGCACCCCGAATCACAGTTACTGCATAACGGGCGTGAGGTGAAGCCAATGCAGTGCCAGTATGGGGCTAAGACGTCAACATGACTCATGGCGTACCTGAGAAGGTGCCGGCCGAGTTGGTGGCGGTCACCACGTATTTGCCGGTGTCCGAGCGCTTGGACTTGGTGAGGAGGAACTTGGAGTAGTCCTCTCCGTTGTCGTAGCTCAGCCGGGGGTTGATGGGGTCGGTGCACTTGTCCTTCACCCAGATCACCACCGGCTGGGGCTTCCCTTTAATGGCCGCCTCGATCCTCACGGACTCTCCGGCCTTGACGGTGACCGTGCCGGTCACCATCAATTCTATCACAGGCTTGATGATCACCTCCTTCACCAGGATGTCGGCGACCTTCACCCAGCCGCTCTCTCCGCCCTCGCTGCTCGTCTGGACCCTGGAGACGTACGGCAGAGAAACATGGTAAAGAGCCACACTTAGGACCAGTTACTACATATATTACTAGTAGTGATGGGAGATTAATCTGCAAACAAATCTGTATCGGCCGAATCTACTTGTTTTTAGATTAATCGGCATCGGTTCGATTAATCGTCTTACTCGCCCTGATGGCGAGAAGTGACCTCACCCTAAAGGTCTGCTTCTCCAGACAGACTGAATGCATGAATGCCAGTGAAGACCACTCTACCTGAAGGTGTAGGTCTGGTTCTCCAGCAGCTTGCCGGCCAGGTAGAAGGTGTCGGCGAGCGGAGCGTCGTTGAGCTTCACCCACTCCTCTCCCTCCTTGTGCAGCTTAGCCTCCAGGTTGTAGTAGAGGTGGGGGCTGCCACCGTCGTAGTCGGGCTTCCTCCACTTCAGGTGGACGTGGTGGTTCCCCACGTCCGTCACGCAGAACTTCTCGGGCTCGCCGGGCTTCTGTAGCGGATCGATGGCCAGCAGGGCCGTCTTGGTCTCCGTGCTGGGGCCGGGGCCCATCTTGCTGGTGGCGCAGACGCGGAACAGGTACTCCTTGCCCTCCATCAGCTTGGCCTTGATCTTGCTGTTGGTGCACTCGGACGAGATCATGGACCAGAGGCTGAGGCTGGGCTCGCGGCACTCCACGATGTAGTGGGTGATCTCCGAGCCGCCGTTGTCCTTGGGCGCCTCCCAGTTGATCATGCAGGAGTCCTTGGTGGCGTATGTGATGCAGAGGTTCTGGCAGTGGCCCGGGCGGTCCAGCACGTTGACCGTGATGAGGCAGGACGCCTCGCCGCCCTCGTTGCTCGCCTTCAGGCAGTAGAGACCGTGGTCCTCGCGCGTGGCCTCCTTGATCCTCATGGTCACCGCCGGGAAGTTCTGGATCAGCGTGATCCTCTTGCTGTTCTCGAACACCGTCTCTCCTAAAAGAACAATTAGAACCAATTAGTGTGACTAAAAGACTGATATTTTGGTCGACTAAGACAAAGACTAAGACCAAACAATTTCAGATGACTGAAATATGACTGAAAATAAAGACTAAAGATGAAATCAGAATATGTGGTCAAAATGAACGGTTAATTATAATAATTATAATAATAGGAGTGTTATTAATGTGTTACACAAAGTAATGCTACGTCAACCAATTAATATTAAACGGTGGTGTAGGTGAGTTTATAAAAGGAAATAAGTGTTAAATATAACATACAGATAGTAAACGTTGATATTGAGTGTGAAAATCACTGAATAAAACTAATATTAAATAACATTTTCAAAGAGCCTCATACCTCTAGACCAGAGGATCTCGGCTTCGGGTCTGGCCAAGATGAAACCGATGATGTTGATGTTGTGTCCCACGCGCACCGTGATGCGCTCGCGGCACGTGGCTGCCATCTCGATCTCGGGCGGGATGAGGATGTCGTTGGCGACGATGGCATCGGGGATCTCGATGGACTCGCCGTCTCCGATCATGTTGGTGGCGTGGACGCGGAACCTGTACTCCGCGCCCTGCTCCAGGCCCTTGACGCCGTAGGCGCAATGCTTGATGAAGTCGCCGTCCGTCTTCACATTCTTCCACTCCTCAGAGTCGCCCTTCCTCATCTCCACGGTGTAGCCCAGCACAGGGCTGCCTCCGTCCCTGCTCGGCTTTATCCACACCAGGTCGGCTGTGGAGCTGCTGTAGTCCTTCACCTTGGGGTTGACGGGGGGTCCGGGGATGGTGATGGGCCTGCAGGGCTTGCAGAGGTCGGAGGGGGGCGAGGCCCCGCTGTAGCCGGCGACGTTCTCGGCGAACACCCTGAACTCGTACTCGTTGCCCTCGAAGAGGCCGAGCACGCGGTACTTCAGGTCCTTGCAGGGCGTCTTATTGACACGGATCCACTTGCCTCCCTTGTGGCGCCGCTCCACCAGGTAGCCGAAGATCTGGCTGCCGCCGTCGTGCAGCGGCATGGTCCAGCCCACCGTCACGGCGTCCTCGGCGATGTCCGACGTCTGGGGCTTGCCGGGGTGGCCGGGAGCCTCGAAGGTGTGCTGCGCCACCGTGGGCGTGCTCTCCAGGGGTGCGCCGGCGCCCATCTTGTTGACGGCGCGGACGCGGATCACGTACTCCGCGCCCTTCTGCAGGCGGGAGATCTTGAGCTGCGTGTCCATGCTGCCGGAGCTCACGCCTCCCCACGTCTCCTTGTTGGACTCCTTCTTCTCCACGATGTAGCTGGTGACGGGGCTGCCGCCGTCGTCCTTGGGCGCGCGCCACTCAATCTCCATGGTCTCGGGGGTCACCTCCAGGATGCCAATGGGCCCGATGGGCGCCGCGGGCACGTCCAGGACCGTCACGTTGAGCGCGGCGGACTTGGTGCCGGCCGGGTTGGACACGGTGAGCAGGTAGGTGCCCGAGTGGCCGCGGGTGCACTCGTTGATGCTCAGGATGGTGGAGAAGTTGTCCGTGTCGATCTTGATGTTGTCCTCGCTGACCACCTCCTCTCCCTCAGTGGTCCACTTGGCGGTGGGCACGGGGATGCCCCTCATGATGGCGGGCATCCTGATGGTGGTGCCGGCCTTGGCGATGAAGCCCTCGGTTAGCTTGAGGTCCACCTCCAGGATGGGAGCCACTGAACACAGAAAACCATCATGATTTAGAAGACATTTGTAGAATCGTCCTGAGATCTAAATGGGTTAAGTATAATTTGATGCCAAGTAGCCCAGTGTGGGTTAGGGTTCTATCATCCATAACTCACCCAGTGTGGGTTAGGGTTCTATCATCCATAACTCACCCAGTGTGGGTTAGGGTTCTATCATCCATAACTCATCCAGTGAGGGTTAGGGTTCTATCATCCATAACTCACCCAGTGTGGGTTAGGGTTCTATCATCCATAACTCACCCAGTGTGGGTTAGGGTTCTATCATCCATAACTCACCCAGTGTGGGTTAGGGTTCTATCATCCATAACTCACCCAGTGTGGGTTAGGGTTCTATCATCCATAACTCACCCAGTGTGGGTTAGGGTTCTATCATCCATAACTCACCCAGTCCAGTGTGGGTTAGGGTTAGGGTTCTATCATCCATAACTCACCCAGTGTGGGTTAGGGTTCTATCATCCAGAACTCACCCAGTGTGGGTTAGGGTTCTATCATCCATAACTCACCCAGCCCAGTGTGGGTTAGGGTTAGGGTTCTATCATCCATAACTCACCCAGTGTGGGTTAGGGTTCTATCATCCATAACTCACCCAGTGTGGGTTAGGGTTCTATCATCCATAACTCACCCAGTGTGGGTTAGGGTTCTATCATCCAGAACTCACCCAGTGTGGGTTAGGGTTCTATCATCCAGAACTCACCCAGTGTGTGTTAGGGTTCTATCATCCATAACTCACCCAGTGTGGGTTAGGGTTCTATCATCCATAACTCACCCAGTTTCTCCTGGCACAGCACGGGCACCGTGGTGTCGGGCCGGCTCAGGCCGATGGCGTTCTCGGCGCGCACCCTGAAGCGGTAGGTCTTGCCCTCCTCCAGGTCGGTCACGTGACTCTCGGGGATGCTGACCACCTTCCACTCGTCCCACTCGCGCTCGCCTTCCTCCTGGTACTCCACCAGGAAGCCTGTGATGTCACTTCCTCCGTTGCGGTCGGGCCAGTTCCACTCCAGCCACACCTCTGTCTTGTCCACGTCCACGTGGTGGAGGTCCTTAGGGGGTCCGGGGGGGACTGGGACACACACACATTATTAATTATTATAATTATTATTATTAGTGTGGTTGCCCAGACTAAAGTTATTGTCACACTTTTTTATTGTTCTTCTTCCAGAGTAACCTACCTAACTTCCGCTGTGATTGGCCGAGCTCTGCATAACGTTTGTAGTACCTAATTTGGCTGCTGTTGTTTCCGTAACCAATCTATGTTTTACAATCGTTTATAAAGACATAAATTCCCTTGCAGGGGCAGAAGACCAAACTATTCAAGTGTTATAGAAAATGTCAAATTAGGGAGGGGCCTATGTAAGCGACTGCAACCACACTTTGCAATTTAACTATTTAACTAGTGGTGGAGGTCCGGGGGGGACAATTAAAATAAAATTAAATTACACCAAAAATGTTAACTAACTGAAACGGTATTAAATTATAAAAATCACACCCGTCATGACGTAAAACAGACACTAAGCCTATTTTGCGCAGACACTGTGACGTAATATTCTCCATTCTCCATGTTTGTTTAAGAAGAAGTTTGTGGACGGAAACCAAAAGCTGGACCCCTCAATATTTCATACATAAGAACTATAATCTATATTAAAGGTTATAGTAAAGCCACAGGAAAGTCCACACTTGTCACACACACGCACACGCACACGCACACACACACACACACACACACACACACACACACACACACACACACACACAGACTCTGACTCACAGAGGGGGTTCATGAACTTGGCGGCCTTGGGCGTCTCCGTGTACTCGCTGCGGCCGTAGACGTTCTCGGCGGCCACGCGGAACATCATGGAGGAGCCCTCGATGATGTACTTCAGCATGTAGCTGCGCTTCTTGGACGAGGAGCACACGGGCACCCACTGGGTGGCCGACGCCTCCTTCTTCTCCACCACGAAGTTGGTGATGCGGGAGCCGCCGCAGTCCTCGGGGTCCTTCCACGACAGGTAGCCCGAGTCGCACCTTACTTCGGACAGGCGGAGGTGCTGGATGGGGCCGGGTTTGTCTGCAGGGGAGACATCCAAAAGAAAACATGTCGCGTTTAACACCTTTGATTGCCCAGGTCCGGAGAACTTACCCAGAACCAGGTGGACGTCTGGAGAACTTACCCAGAACCAGGTGGAGGTCTGGAGAACTTACCCAGAACCAGGTGGAGGTCTGGAGAACTTACCCAGAACGAGGGACGTGCAGAGAATGTTAGAGCGGCAGGGGCCTCTCTAACATTTGAACAAAAATATCGAAAATAGCGGATCTACAAGCTCTCAACGCATCGCAGTGCGGTGCGTTGAGAGCTTGTGGATCTGCTATTTTCGGGCCTGACCCCGCACTCTTTAGCTACTGAAGATGCGGGCGTACGACATGGATTTCTACACAGTGGACACATTCTTTCAACGCAAAATGTCGCGTTGCAGTTCAGGAGAGTTTAAAAAGAGGCTCCTGCTGAACCAGGACGGAGCAGGTGGAGGTCTGTAGAACTTGTGGAGGTCTGAGGACTTACCCAGAACCAGCACGGTGCAGGTGGCGGTCTTGGAGCCGGCCGGGTTCTCCACGTTCAGGGTGTAGTCCCCGCAGTCGTCCCGGGTGCAGAACCTCATCTCCAGCTTGGTTCCTGTCAGGCTAGTCTCGATGTCGGCGCTCGTGGGGATGTCGCCCTCGTTCTTCTTCCAGGTGACGGTGGGGAAGGGGGCGCCCTTGATCTCCGCCATCAGCACGATGTGCGTCCCGGCCATGGCCTTGATCTCTCGGGTCATGGCGGCGTCCAGGATCAGCTCTGGAGGCTCTGTGGTGGTGCGTCCAAGAAAAGATGTGTTATAACTTTTATTATAGGTTTATAAGTGACCCACCGTGAATGGGAGCCTGTCATTGGATTGTTATTAATTTTCATTTTTTCATGTCATGTCATGAAATTAAGCAGGTGGAAATCATAGCTTCAAATTGACATATTGGTTGTTCAGTTTGACCCACCAGTTTTGGAGATATGGCTTATAGAGTATTGTCTTGAACTAAGAGTTCAAGACAAGAGTGATAACGTGTGTACTGTACCCAGTCTGTCCAGCGCTCTGATTGGCTGATTGACGTTGGCGGGGTCAGACTCTCCCGCGGCGTTGACGGCCGTGACCCTGAAGCGATACAGAGACCCTTCCTCAAGGTTGATCACCTTGAACTTGGTGTCCTGACACGAGTCTGGGGTCTGGTTGACCTGTAGGACAGAACAACTGACATGAGTCTAGGGTCTGGTTGACCTGTAGGACAGAACAACTGACATGAGTCTAGGGTCTGGTTGACCTGTAGGACAGAACAACTGACATGAGTCTAGGGTCTGGTTGACCTGTAGGACAGAACAACTGACATGAGTCTAGGGTCTGATTGACCTGTAAGACAGAACAACTGACATGAGTCTAGGGTCTGGTTGACCTGTAGGACAGAACAACTGACATGAGTCTAGGGTCTGATTATGCAAACAGCAGAGGGCGCCAAACCTCTGCAAACAGCCGAGGGGCTCGCAAAATAAAAGAGAAAGAAAAATAGTTTTCAGACATTTGCCACTGTATTGGAAAAAGAGCACAAGAGGAAAAAATATAAAAGGGAAAGAAAATACTGGATTTGTGTAAATAACTTTTCGGTCATTTCGTGAAAAATATTTTTCATTAATCTAGATTTGCAATCATATGGTGAGTTGAGTGGAACGTTACATGCCTATAGTTCCAACACATGGAGTCAGCTAGCAGTAGCATCGTTCTCTCTTTCATTTGAGTCTATAGTTCCAACACATGGAGTCAGCTAGCAGTAGCATCGCTCTCTCTTTCATTTCATTTGAGTCTATAGTTCCAACACATGGAGTCAGCTAGCAGTAGCAGTAGCACCATTCTCTCTTTCATTTGAGTCTATAGTTCCAACACATGGAGTCAGTTAGCAGTAGCAGTAGCACCGTTCTCTCTTTCATTTGAGTCTATAGTTCCAACACATGGAGTCAGCTAGCAGTAGCACCGCTAGCTCTCTCTTTCATCTGAGTCTATAGTTCCAACACATGGAGTCATCTAGCAGTAGCATCGCTCTCTCTTTCATTTGAGTCTATAGTTCCAACACATGGAGTCAGCTAGCAGTAGCAGTAGCACCGCTAGCTCTCTCTTTCATTCCCCTGTGAGTGATTGAAGTGAATCAGCGGTTCGTTAGGCAGGCTAACCTTTTCCCATTCATCGCCTCCTGCTTTCTGGAACTCCAGCAGGTAGCCGAAGATCTTCCCTCTGCCCGTGTCCAGGGGAGGGTCCCAGGACAGCGTGACCGACTCCTTGGTCCTGTCGATGGCCTCTGGCTTAACCGGGGGGCTCGGTTTCACTGGAGACAAAACAAAACTCTTAGTTCAACTGGACCTATTCTGCGTACGTCACAATAACATGTTAATAAAATCTACAATCTATTTTATACAGGTTTCAAGTTGTCTCACCGATGGGGTCCTTGGCGAAGACGGGTTTGGTCGGCGGGCTGGGGTCTCCCACGCCCACCACGTTCTCCGCACACACTCGGAACTCGTACTCACAGCCTTGCAGCAGCTCAGTTACCCAGTACTCCACCTTGGGGAAGATTCGGTCGGTGCTGCAGGGCACCCACCTGGGGGGAGGGGGAGGGTTCGTTAGGGCAACATTATGATTTATGTTATTTCGTCGTCAGTGTATGTTCGTTAGGGCAACATTATGATTTATGTTATTTCGTCGTCAGTGTATGTCCCAAAAAAAGAACCTGTGTTCCAATGTATCCAATCTAGTCATTATTTATCTTGTTGATACAGTAAAGTGCAGTAACATTGCTGTGTGTGTACAGTAGCCATGGTCTCCTTCCATTAAAGTACAGCACCAGTACAGTATGAGTACAGTACCTGGTAGCCATGGTCTCCTTCCTCTCCACGATGTATTTGGTGATGGGCTTCCCTCCGTCAGCGGGGGGCTCCCAGGAGATCAGAGCCGTGTTGTGGTACACCTCCTTCACCACGAGCTGCGTAGGGGCGTCTGGGACCTCTGGCAGAGCGACACGACACACGGTGAGAAATGCAAACACTATTCTCTGTGCTCTGCATTGATTATGCTCCTCCTGTCTGACGTATAACTATAACTATACAAACTATAAAGTCTAAACTGACAAACGGGTACATTTATAGTCTCTGACAGTGTAGATGTGTGGTGTGGAGGGTGTAGACCAGGGTTCCCCAATTAATTTTCCTCAAGGGCCATATTTTGACTAGAGTACCAGGCTGGGGGCCGAGTCCGCACGTACGAGGTCGAGGTCTTGCCCCGAAAATTCATTTTCAGGGCAAGACCCCATTTGAAAAGGATACCCAGTTTGACATGCATAGGCTACTGACCCCCATTTAATGCCATTTAATTCTTCCAGGGGCCACAAGGGGGCCCTGGTGTAGACAGTTAGTGTACTTACTGAAGATGACAGTGTAGATGTGTGGTGTGGAGGGTGTAGACAGTTAGTGTATAGTGTATACTTACTGAAGATGACAGTGTAGATGTGTGATGTGGAGGGTGTAGACAGTGTATACTTACTGAAGATGACAGTGTAGATGTGTGATGTGGAGGGTGTAGACAGTGTATACTTACTGAAGATGTCCCGGGCCTTGCACTCGGCAGACAGCAGTGGCTCACTGATGCCGTAGATGTTCTGAGCCATGATTCTGATGATGTAATCGCGACCCTCGATCAACTTGGGAACCTGAGGACCAATCACAACAACGAACCATCTTAATCCTTGTCTTCGAGGGGTCAAGTCTCGTTGATCCTTGTCTTCGAGGGGTCAAGTCTCGTTAATCCTTGTCTTCGAGGGGGTCAAGTCTTGTCTCATGCACAATACAATAGAGGTGTGGCGACATCGCAAGTTAAATGATGGTTCTTGGAGCTTCCTCGACAGTGTTAACGACAGTAGCTGGATTAAATCTTTTCATAATGTGGGTGTATTACACCTCAGAAGTATCCAAACGGGGACAAAATCCCAAACGAAATGTTTACATTTTTGGCATGCAACTAAACAAATCTTTTTTTTTTTTTTTTTTTTTTTTTTAGACAACTACAATCTTAAGATATTTACTTGACTAAAACTAGACTAAACATTTATATATATATATATATATATTTTCATATAATTTCATTCTCTGAGACTATGATTAAAACTAAATGAAGACGCCCTGGTGGTGTCGCGTGTTACCCTGCATGAGGTCCTGGTGCAGGAGGAGATGACGGGCATCCACAGGTCTCGGTTGGTGTCTCTCTTCTCGACGATGTAGTTGGAGATGGCACAGCCGCCGTCGTCCGCGGGCGGCTGCCACGAGATCACCATGCAGTTGGTGTAGACCTCGTCGAAGACCACGGGACCCTCGGGGGGCTGCGGCCGGTCTGCACGCACAGGGATTTCAGAGGTTAAGACCATGAAACCATACTCCAGTTTTTAGTGAGGGACGCCTTGTATAAAGTGCTATAAAGTGGTTTAAACAAACATTAAAAGTCAATAGACTTGGCGGCCATATAATGACGTAATTTCAAAAGTCAGACGGCCTTCTTCTTCTTAAGGTTAATATGAGCATCAAATCAATATTTTAAATGTGTTTTTTTTATGCACATGTATTCCATAAATTCCATAGGGCTGGATCACACATGGACAAAATGACAATCATCGAGTGAAAGATGAACTGCTTCTAAAATATATATTTTTTAATCTAAAAGATTTTTAGGGCAATTAAAATGCATTAACACACGTTTGGCTTATTAGCCAGGGATCCTTTTAAAACTATGAACTGTAGGTAGATAAATAGGTGTGCCACTCACCAACCAGACACAGTCAGTAAATAGGTAGATAAATAGGTGTGCCACTCACCAACCAGACAGTAAACAGGTAGATAAATAGGTGTGCCACTCACCAACCAGACAGTAAACAGGTAGATAAATAGGTGTGCCACTCACCAACCAGACACAGTCAGTAAATAGGTAGATAAATAGGTGTGCCACTCACCAACCAGACACAGTCAGTAAATAGGTAGATAAATAGGTGTGCTACTCACCAACCAGACAGTAAATAGGTAGATAAATAGGTGTGCCACTCACCAACCAGTCAGTAAACAGGTAGATAAATAGGTGTGCCACTCACCAACCAGACACAGTCAGTAAATAGGTAGATAAATAGGTGTGCCACTCACCAACCAGACAGTAAATAGGTAGATAAATAGGTGTGCCACTCACCAACCAGACAGTAAATAGGTAGATAAATAGGTGTGCCACTCACCAACCAGACAGTAAATAGGTAGATAAATAGGTGTGCCACTCACCAACCAGACAGTAAACAGGTAGATAAATAGGTGTGCCACTCACCAACCAGACACAGTCAGTAAATAGGTAGATAAATAGGTGTGCCACTCACCAACCAGACAGTAAATAGGTAGATAAATAGGTGTGCCACTCACCAACCAGACAGTAAATAGGTAGATAAATAGGTGTGCCACTCACCAACCAGACAGTAAATAGGTAGATAAATAGGTGTGCCACTCACCAACCAGACAGTAAACAGGTAGATAAATAGGTGTGCTACTCACCAACAACGGTCAGCGTACACATTCCTTTGCGTGTTCCTGCCAGGTTCTCCACGGTCAACAGGTAGTTGCCGCTGTGCTCTCTCTTCACCTGGCTGACGGTCAGGCTGAGGGTGCTGGCCGTCTGGCTGGTGGTCAGCTCCTCGTCCGTCACCAGCTCCTCCTCGTTCTTGGTCCACGTGAGGGCGGGGGCGGGCTTACCCGTGTAGCGTCCGGCCAGGACACACATGTCCCCGACCTTGACCACCAGCCGGTCCCTGAAGTCCAGGTCCAGGGTGGGCGGTTCTGAAGGACACACACACATTTTAGTTCGTTATTTGAATCCACAAATTACAATACATTTTTACAAGGAAAAAAATATAACGGGGTCGACAGTTCATGTTCACTTAAGGATACACATGGCACCTCCTCCTCCACACAGACAAAGGTTTGGATCAGAACTCACCGAACTCGTCTCTGCACTGGACGGGTTTGGTGGCGAAGCAGAAGCGTCCTTGTCCGATGACATTGACGGCGGCGGCTCTGAACTCGTAGCTGGAGCCCTCCTTCAGGCCGGCGTGCGTGAAGGTCTTCTCCAGCAGGGCACTGTCGGCGCCCACGCGGCTGAAGTGGTCCTTGCCCAGGAGGCGGGCCTCCAGGACGTAGCCGGTCACCTCGCAGCCGCCGTCGTACTTGGGCGGTCTCCACGACACCGTCACAGACTCCTTGGTGATGGCTGTCACCTCCAGGTCCTCAGGGCGCTCGGGGACAGCTGGGAGGAGGAGGAGGAGGAGAGAGGAAGTGAGGAAGAGCAAACAATACATCAATGCATCCCTAATAATTTTAACAATAATAGATTCATGACACATAATAATAAAGTCTGTACAGGTGGGGTCGGTGATAAGCACCATCCTCTCCGTCTCGATGAAGGGCCCCATGCCGATAATAATGATAATGATAATGATAATAATAATTACAGGTGGGGTCGGTGATGAGCACCATGCTCTCTGTCTCGATGAAGGGCCCCATGCCGATGATGTTCTCCGCAGCGATCCTGAAGAAGTATCCCTTGCCGTCGATGAGGCCCTGCACCACGGCGTTGTTGCGTGTCACCGTGTAGGACACGGACGTCCAGCCCATGCGGTCGGACACCCTCTTTTCGATGATGTAGTTGGTGATGGCCGAGCCGCCGTTGTCCTCCGGGGACGACCAGGTCAGCTTGCAGGAGTCCAGGGTCAGAGCCTCGCCGGAGAACGGCAGGCCCACGGGCCCGGGAACATCTGGAGGAGAGGAGGAGGGGGACGCACAGAGGGTAAGGTGATATTCCCTTCACATTGGTCGTATCTCTCTTATATGATATTTTAATATTTCTGATTAGATAGATCTAGATAGATAGATAGATAGATAGATAGATAGATAGATAGATAGATAGATAGATAGATAGATAGATAGATAGATAGATAGATAGATATTATATAGATAGATAGATATTATATAGATAGATAGATAGATAGATAGATAGATAGATAGGTTTCCATCTTACCCAGGACCTCCACGATGATGACCTTCTTCCTCTCTCCTCCCTCGTTCTTGGCGCTCAGCGTGTACATGCCCTGGTGCGCGCGCACGCAGTTCTTGATCACCAGAGAGTTGGAGATGCCCGTCTTCTCCACCGCCGCCTCCGCGGGCACCTCTGCGTCGTCGCGGGCCCAGGTGATGGTGGGCGCCGGCTTACCCGAGACGTAGGCGATGATGCGGATGGTCGCTCCGGCGTGGAGCACCATCTTCTCCTTCACAGACGCATCCAGGTCCATCTCGGGAGGAACTGGAGGGGAGGGGAGAGGTTGCCATGAATATAAAAATATAGAACTTCAACGTGTGGCAAGTGTTTGAGGGGGACAGCAGACAGAGGGGACAGAGGGGGGACAGCAGACAGAGGGGACAGAGGGGGAAAGTGGTCTTACTGGTCCTGTCTTTGCATTCGATCATCTCGGCCACTTCTCCTGGTTCTCCCACTCCGGCCACGTTGACGGCTCTGACCCGGAAGCGGTACAGACCTCCTTCCTTCAGCTCCGCAACCACAAACTTGGTTCCTCTGATCTCGTTGTCTTTGGCCTGAACAAGAACATGTTTACATTAGAGGCGTTGTCTTTGGCCTGAACAAGAACATGTTTACATTAGAGTCGTTGTCTTTGGCCTGAACAAGAACATGTTTACATTAGAGTCGTTGTCTTTGGCCTGAACAAGAACATGTTTACATTAGAGTCGTTGTCTTTGGCCTGAACAAGAACATGTTTACATTAGAGTCGTTGTCTTTGGCCTGAACAAGAACATGTTTCCATCAGAGTCAAATATAATAACATCAGATCACGGTAAGAATTCTCCTTTAACAGATTAGTTTACTGTAAATGGTTTAGAAACGGTTGGCTGACCTTCTCCCACTCCTCGACCTCGCCCTCTGGCTTCTCCTCCTCCTCTTCAGGGCCCATCAGCGCTATCCTCTGTGCCTTCTGCTCCTCCTCCTCCTTGTTCACCTCCTTGTACTCCACAAAGTAGCCGGTGACCTTGGAGCCTCCGTCCACCACCGGGGGGAGCCACTCCAGCTCCACCGTGGACCGTGTCCAGTCAATGACCTTGGGGGCCGGGGGGCCGGGGGGCTCTGGAGGTACGGACACATTAATGAATGATTAGATTAAGAAAAACTGTTTGTAATACAAAGCAATCAATGAAGTAATTTCCAGTTATTGCACAGTAACAGACGACCACAGTAACAGACTACCACAGTAACAGACTAACAGACCAAGTCCATTTTACGAACCAGCTCATTGGTCTTGTGGTTAGAGTGTCTGCCCTGAGACTGGGAGGTCGGGGTTCAATCCCCGGCCGGGTCATACCAAAGACTCTAAAAATGGGACCCAGTGCCTCCCTGCTTGACACTCAGCATCAAGGGTTGGATTGGTGGTAAGTCCCTGCGACATACTAGCATCATGTCCAGGGGGTGTACTTGTACATCAAGCTACCTCACGCTACAGAAACAGGAGATAGGCTCCTGCCCTATGGGCCTCATGGCTACAGAAACAGGAGATAGGCTCCTGCCCTATGGGCCTCATGGCTACAGAAACAGGAGATAGACTCCTGCCCTATGGGCCTCATGGCTCGGCAAGGCTACTTATATTATATAAGTCAATTTTATACTTGTTTAAAACCAAAACACATGACTTACACTACCTGTACTAGTTTGTCATCTACATGTTTAAGTGTTGTTGTCTAAAGTGAAGGGTCTTACCGATGGGGTCTCTGCAGACCACGGGGTCAGAGGGCACGCTGGGCAGGCCGCAGCCGGCGGCGTTGGCCGCGGTCACTCTGAAGTGGTAGACGGCGAGTGGCAGCAGGCCGATGACGTCGTAGTTGTTTCCGATGGGCAGCGCGTGGATGGGCTCGCGGCTCACCTTGGCCCAGCGCTTGCCGCTGGTCTCCTTCTTCTCGATGATGTAGGAGGTGACGTCGGAGCCGCCGTTGTACTTGGGCTCGTCCCAGTTGACTGTCATGGACTCCAGACACACCTCCGTGATGGTGGGCTTCTCAGGCTGCCCGGGGACCGCTGGAGAGAGAGAGAAGAACACAACACAAGCATGTGTTAGAGTAACTAAGCGCATTTACTGCTGAACTTTACTTGAGTATTTACATTTTTTGCGAGACATTGTACTTTGTACTCCACCACACCTCAGAGGCAAATTATATTTGACAATTATATGAAAACTTTAGCTACAACTTACTTCATATCTAGGCCCCAGTAGGCTCCGTATTTTGGTTTAAAAAATGTTCATATCCACTTTCAAACGTATAGCGGAAAATAGCTGATATATACAAGCTCACAATGCTTTGCCGTGAGCATGTCTATTTTCGGTATTAAAACAGGTTATTTATACAGTAAATAAGTATACAATCATTAACAATACATGGCCTGCTTTCGGCCACATTATTACATTTGATACAGTTGTTTGACATATCTGCCTTGTGCAATGTTTGTTTACAAAGCCTAAAATAGGCAAAACGGACATGATTTCAACTTGAAATGATTTAAAATGTAAATGTCATGTTGGTGCCACTCGGCATGCTGAACTCACTGAAGAGGTTGCGGGCCTTCTCGGAGGGGCTGATGATGCCGGGTCCCACGCCGAACTTGTTCTGCGCCAATACGCGGAACTCGTACTCGTGGTTCTCGGTGAGGCGCGTCACCAGGTACGCACACTCCTTGGGGTCGTCGGACACGTGCACCCACGACTTGCGGTTCTCCTCGCGCTTCTCCACCACGTAGTTGGTGATCTTGGAGCCGCCGTCGTCCTTGGGCGCCTTCCACGACAGGCCAATCCTGTCGGCGAACACCTCCGTCAGGACCACGGGTCCCATGGGTGGCCCGGGGGGACCTGAGGGGAGGGGGGAGATGGGGGAGGGGGAGGTCATTTTATTGGATCAGAAACTAATCGGGAATGAAACTGTATCACAGGTGAAATTGAAACCTATTCAGGAAATGGAAATACGTACTTGCGTTCCAGTGGAACGAATGTAGACCTCATTTAGTCACAAAGTATTAATTTGTAATTTATGGCGTTTATTGTATGTTTATCCCTTGTATGTTTCTCTGTGCGTACTTGTTGTGCTCGCACAACAAAGTAGGGCATTCAATCACGAAAGAAAAACATGAAATATGAAGATACGAGATTTCCAGCCGACGGTAGCGACGACAAACTAATCAAACTCACCAAGCACGGTGAGTTTGATGTCCTTGGAGGCGGTCCCCAGGCTGTTGGTGGCGGTCAGGGTGTAGATGGCGTTGTCCTCGCGCGTGGCTTGGTGCACCAGCAGCGTGCACTTGTCGTGCGTCACCAGCTTGTTCATGTGTTGGTCGTACTGGACCGCCGTCTTCACCTCCGGCTTGGCCAGAGACGCCTTCTGCCAGCTGAGCGTGGGGAACGGACAGCCGCTGATCTTACCCAGCACGCTGACGTCGCAGCCCTCCTCGCCCTCGATGGCGTCACGCGCCTCGATGGTTGGAGCGCCTGATGGAGAAGAGAAGAGAAGAGAAGAGAGTGAGGAGCCGTGGGTAGTGGATTGACCATAACGGGGTTACTAAAATGTTCACACAGTTTTTTTATGATTGGCAGAGCCAAAACTCACAGGTCTGGTCCTTGATGAACATTGGTCCAGCGGTGGCCGAGGGCCTGCTGGGTCCCGCCTCGTTCACGGCCTTCACTCTGAACTCGTACTCTCCTCCCTGGCAATGATGACGGCACGTTTAAAACATGTTCACACATTCAATACTTCAATAACTTAAAGATATATGCGGCAGCAGTGGTTAATTTAACCGTCATCTGGGGACCACCCCAAAAACAGGTCAGAGTCTTAAGGCCCCCAAATCTGTTTCGAATGGGGTTCCACAGCCAATGAGATCCACTGCTATTCGGGAGTCGGGGGGGACACCATTTAGTGTAGCACTTTCTGACGTGCGGATGTTGGTTGGTATGAACCAAAGACATGATGAGACTAATAATAATAATGACCACCAGACTGACCTCCTTCAGCTCCTCCACGATGAAGGTGAGCTCCTCTACGTTCCTCTTGTTGCACAGCTTCCACGTCTCCTTCTGCTTGGCGCTGGGGTCCCAGCACAGCCTCTCGATCACGTAGTGAGAGACCGGAGAGCCGCCGTTGTTCTTGGGGGCCTCCCAGGTCAGGGTCACCGTGCTCTTGGTCACCAGGTTGATCTTCACATGGGTGGCAGGGTCGGGTGGGTCTGGAGGAGAGGAGAGGAGAGGAGAGGAGAGGAGAGGAGAGGAGAGGAGAGGAGAGGAGAGGAGAGAGACATGTTTAGTTGACTGCTTAATGTATAGAAACATGATTATGTCTTTCAATATGGGCTATATACAGTAGATATATTGTACACTATATTTCAGTAATAATATTTCATGTTGTCTCACAGATGGGGTCTCTGGCTTTGACGGCGTCTGTGGTGAGGGCGTACTCTCCGAAGCCCAGTCTGTTCTCGGCCTTGACCCTGAACAGATACTCTGAACCCTCCAACAGGCCGGGGCACACGTAGGCCTGGCTGGCACACGCTACGTTCACCTGGACAGCAAAACAACAGCTTACATGATCCATGTTCACTCATACATACAGTTCACAGTCAGTCTAACATCGTTTGTAACATTTAGTTTCATGAAATGTGTTGGTGTGATCTTCCTATGGTCCAGGCCTTGTCATATATGTGATGTAAAGTGCTGTGGTGTGGTCTTACTATGGTCCAGGCCTTGTCATATATTTGATGTAAAGTGCTGTGGTGTGGTCTTACTATGGTCCAGGCCTTGTCATATATTTGATGTAAAGGGTTGTGGTGTGGTCTTACTATGGTCCAGGCCTTGTCATATATTTGATGTAAAGTGCTGTGGTGTGGTCTTACTATGGTCCAGGCCTTGTCATATATGTGATGTAAAGGGTTGTGGTGTGGTCTTACTATGGTCCAGGTCTTGTCATATATTTGATGTAAAGGGTTGTGGTGTGGTCTTACTATGGTCCAGGCCTTGTCATATATGTGATGTAAAGGGTTGTGGTGTGGTCTTACTATGGTCCAGGCCTTGTCGGTCACACATCTCTTCTCGATGTAGTAGGTCTTGATGCGCTCTCCTCCGTCGGTGTCGGGGAGCTTCCAGATCAGCCTCATGGTGCTCCTGGTGACGTCCGTCACCCTCAGCTCCTTGGGCACCCCAGGGACGTCTGGTGGACAGGACAACAGGCACGGTCAGACTCAAACTAAAACATTTGCCTATAGTATCACCATGGCGTTGCGCCGGGGGTCTGTAATAGCACAGAGAACAATGGGTGTGTGAGCGAGTGTTTATACGCACCAAGGACTGTGACGAAGACGTTGATGTGCTTCTGGCCAGTCTTGTTCTTGGCGGCGATGGTGTAGCGACCGGAGTGAGTCCGTATGGCCACAGGGAAGCTCACCACGGACGAGGAGTCTGTGCTCTCAAGCTATGGGAACCAACACAGGATTATTACTATAGCACCGATCTATGGGAACTAACACAGGATTATTACTAGATCTATGCGAACCACAACACAGGATTATTACTATAGCACCGATCTATGGGAACTAACACAGGATTATTACTAGATCTATGGGAACCAACACAGGATTATTACTAGATCTATGGGAACCAACACAGGATTATTACTATAGCACCGATCTATGGGAACTAACACAGGATTATTACTAGATCTATGGGAACTAACACAGGATTATTACTAGATCTATGGGAACCAACACAGGATTATTACTAGATCTATGGGAACTAACACAGGATTATTACTAGATCTATGCGAACCACAACACAGGATTATTACTATACCACCGACTGCTTTTCAATGTGGCTTTATTTCACCCCCATTTACAACCATGTTGGCAAATGTTCGTCGACTACCTTTTAAAACTAGACAATTTCACTCAAAAGACTACGACTAAGATGACATCATAAATTTGCTGTGAAAATAGACACTACATGGCCAACAGCTGCTGCTGCGTCTATACACGTTTATACACGTCTAAACGCCTGGCGTTCTGACCTGGCAGTCGTTCTATACACGTTTATACACGTCTAAACGCCTGGCGTTCTGACCTGGCAGTCGTTCTATACACGTTTATACACGTCGAAACGCCTGGCGTTCCGTACCTGGCAGTCGTTCTATACACGTTTATACACGTCTAAACGCCTGGCGTTCCGTACCTGGCAGTCGTTCTATACACGTCTAAACGCCTGGCGTTCCGTACCTGGCAGTCGTTCTATACACGTTTATACACGTCTAAACGCCTGGCGTTCTGACCTGGCAGTCGTTCTATACACGTTTATACACGTCTAAACGCCTGGCGTTCCGTACCTGGCAGTCGTTCTATACACGTGTATACACGTCTAAACGCCTGGCGTTCCGTACCTGGCAGTCGTTCTATACACGTTTATACACGTCTAAACGCCTGGCGTTCCGTACCTGGCAGTCGTTCTATACACGTTTATACACGTCTAAACGCCTGGCGTTCTGACCTGGCAGTCGTTCTATACACGTTTATACACGTCTAAACGCCTGGCGTTCTGACCTGGCAGTCGTTCTATACACGTTTATACACGTCTAAACGCCTGGCGTTCCGTACCTGGCAGTCGTTCTATACACGTGTATACACGTCTAAACGCCTGGCGTTCCGTACCTGGCAGTCGTTCTATACACGTTTATACACGTCTAAACGCCTGGCGTTCCGTACCTGGCAGTCGTTCTATACACGTTTATACACGTCTAAACGCCTGGCGTTCTGACCTGGCAGTCGTTCTATACACGTTTATACACGTCTAAACGCCTGGCGTTCCGTACCTGGCAGTCGATCTATACACGTGTATACACGTCTAAACGCCTGGCGTTCCGTACCTGGCAGTCGTTCTATACACGTGTATACACGTCTAAACGCCTGGCGTTCCGTACCTGGCAGTCGTTCTATACACGTGTATACACGTCTAAACGCCTGGCGTTCCGTACCTGGCAGTCGTTCTATACACGTTTATACACGTCTAAACGCCTGGCGTTCCGTACCTGGCAGTCGATGGGCAGCTGGTGCAGTTTTAACTTCCTCTCCGTCGGGGCTTTTCCGTAGAAGTCCCAGGTGACCTTGGGGGCGGGGCGGCCCTCCACGATCACGGGGATCTTGAACGGCTCTCCGGCTCTGACGAACAGCAGGTCGTCGGCCATCATGCCCAGGCTGAGCTTTGGTTCGGCTGGAGGGGGGGGGGGGGGGAAGAGAGAGCGAGAGAGAGAGACAACGTCAGTGTTAAGGCAAGTGGACACAGGTGTGTTTCCCCAACATGGGGTCCTTTGCACATAGAAAGAGGATAATTCAAGCTGCAATGTTGGTGAGTTTAACGTAATTTAATACAATCAGACTGTGTGGATGTATGGGCTGTCAATCAGATATAGGACCTTTCTGTTTCTGTCAAGGCCAGAAAGTAGTTTTTTTTTGCCACTCAGTCGCCATTCCCGCATAACTTCCGGGTATGATGATGATGTCACACACATATAGCTTCTATTGTGAAGTACACCAACAATAACATTGTTCATTTGTATGTATTTTTCCCCCATAAATCTGCGGTGACTCACTGTGAATGTCCTCCACCATGACGTCCTGTGTTTTGGGGCTGGGGTCGGACTCTCCGATGTCGTTGACGGCGCTGATCCTGAAGCGGTATATCTTCAGCTCCTTGAGGCTGGGCATGGTGAAGGTGGTGTCGGTGCACAGGCTCTCCATGTCGTTGACGCGGATCCAGTCCTGGGCGCCCTCGTCCTGGATGTGGATGATGTAGCCCTTGATGGGGCTGCCGCCGTCCCACTGGGGGGGCTGCCACGCCAGCTTGATGCTGTACTTGTTCTTGTCCGCGATCACCGGAGCCGCGGGCATGCTGGGGGGAGCTGGGAGGGGGGAGGCATGTTTAGAATTTAGATCAGTGATCCTCAAACCTTTTCAGCTTAAATCCCCAAATCCCAAAATTCTCCCATGTATCCAAACACATTTGAATTAACACATTTTGAAGTAACTACCAGGCTCTACGGCTGTTCATTGTGAAGTAACTACCAGGCCCTACGGCTGTACAAATACAGTGAGAATAGCATATCTACTTGTTGGGATCTTGTGGATCTGCTGTTTTCACTATCACTATATTGATTTTATTTACTCACGACCCGTAAGCCCTTACGGGTTGTGAGTAAATAAAATCAATATAGAACACAGACCCTGTGTTTATTATTGTACTATATCTAGTAGTACTAGTATTATGTATCCTATCCATTATAGCAGTACTAGTAGTATTAGTACTAATAATGTGTACTACTCACTGATTGGGTCGACAGCGAAGGCGGAGTCAGAAGGTGAGCTGAAGGCGCCGGTTCCAGAGGAGTTGCTGGCTGCCACTCTGAACTCATACTCTGTTCCTTCGAACAGACGAGTCACCTGGAGGAGAGGGGTCAGACATTTTAATATCGATAACTCATACTGTCCCTTCGAACAGACGAGTCACCTGGAGGAGAGGGGTCAGACATTTTAATATCGATAACTCATACTGTCCCTTCGAACAGACGAGTCACCTGGAGGAGAGGGGTCAGACATTTTAATATCAATAACTCTTACTGTCCCTTCAAACAGAGGAGAGGGTGATAACATTTTAATAATAACAATAACTCACACTGTCAATAATTAATTCATTCAATTCATAAATAATGATGGAAGCTGACCATCATTATTTAGATTTATTTCTCATAATAATTCATAAATAATGTATAAATGCTGTACCTGGTACTCCCATAATGTTTATGTCATAATAATTAATAATAAACAACGTACCTGGTACTCCCAGCCCTTCATTCCTCTCTTGCTGACGGGGACCTTGTTGACCTTGGCCCAGTAGTCGCTGCCCACCTCCCTCTTCTCCAGCCAGTAGCCGGTGACCATGGAGCCTCCGCTCTCGCGCGGGGGCTCCCACGTCAGCGTCATGGAGGTCCTGGAGTGCTCGGAGATCTTGGGCTTCTCGGGGGGTCCCGGGAGGCCGAAGGGGTCCTTGATGAGCACCTGCTCCGTCAGGCACGGCTCAGACTTACCGTAGCGGTTCTCTGCGCGCACCCTGAACATGTAGGTCCTGTTGGGCTCCAGGTTCCACACCTGAGAGAGAGAGAGAGAAAGAGTTTAGTTGTGCTCTGAAAATAGCAGATCTACGACGTCATCAAGGCCCTCCGAAATATATTTCTGTCGACAAAATCAACTGTAGATGTAGTCGACTAAACGATATTTGACCGACTAATACTAGACTAACACTAAAACATTTTAGTCAGACTAACATGACTAAAATATGACAAAAAACTAAATACAATTTTACTCAATGACTCTATGACTAAAACTAAATCCAAACCAACAGTAAGCAGTAGGAAAACAAACGGACCCCGAATTTCTTCTCGATGATGGTGCTGGTGACCTCCTCCCACTGGGGGGCAGCGGGCGCTTCGGGCACTTCCTCTCCCTCCTCCACCTCCACCTCCAGCTCGGCCTCCTCCACCACCAGCAGCTTCTCTACGATGTAATTGGTCAGCTCACTGCCGCCGTTGTCCAATGGCGGCTCCCAGTTCAGGTAGCAGGACTCCGCCCTGATGTTGGACTCAATCAGGTTCCTGGGAGGAGTGGGGCGATCTGTGGGGGAGGAGAGCAATGCATTTAGAATGGAGAGGAGAGGAGAGGAGAGGAGAGGAGAGGAGAGGAGAGGAGAGGAGAGGAGAGGAGAGGAGAGGAGAGGAGAGGAGAGACTCACCCAGCACCATGACGGTGACATGGTGGTAGGAGAGGAGAGGGACCACTCACCCAGCACCATGACGGTGACATGGTGGTAGGAGAGGAGAGGAGAGGAGAGGAGAGGAGAGGAGAGGAGAGGAGAGGAGAGGAGAGGAGAGGAGAGGAGAGGAGAGGGACCACTCACCCAGCACCATGACGGTGACATGGTGGTAGGAGAGGAGAGGAGAGGAGAGGAGAGGAGAGGAGAGGAGAGGAGAGGAGAGGAGAGGAGAGGAGAGGAGAGGAGAGGAGGGACCACTCACCCAGCACCATGACGGTGACATGGTGGTAGACCGTGCCCATGTTGTTGGAGGCGGTGATGGTGTAGACGGCCTTGTCGCGGCGGTTGGCCGAGGGGATGCTCAGGGTGGTCTTGCAGTTCACCCGGCCGGTGTCCACCGTCTCGATCTTCAGGGCGTCGGTGGGCTCGGCGTCCATCAGGACGTCGTCCTTGCTCCACTCAACCTTGGGGATGGGCAGACCCATGATGTCCGCCGGGATCTCGATGGGCTCGCCCTTCTTCACCACGATGGAGTCTCCCTTGAACACCTTCAGCATCTTGATCTCTGGAGAAGCTGCAGAGGGGGAGGCAGGAATATATCCAACGTGTCAACACCGGTCGGCACTGGACGCTAGGGATTTAAGCAACTAGTCGACTATATCCAACTAGTCGACTAGTAAATCCACTAGTTGACCTTTTTGGTACTATTTGACTATAGTTTACTAGTCGACTAGTAAACTAGGCCATGGGTTCTCAACCCGTGGGTCACGACCCCTCTGGGGGTCGCCAAATTATTATTATTATTATTTTTTTTTGCAACTGAATGGCTGGAAAATGGAAATAAAGAGTTTGCATATAGTACACATATACACCTTCCCTAATGATTATCTGGTTTCAGTATTTATTTATGGTGTATTGTCTCTATTATTAAGGTTATTGTAGCAGTCAATTTATATTGGGGGTCGGGAGGGGGCAGGGCGGGGCGGGGTCCCGAGACACTGCCAAAGCATCTCCGGGGGTCCCCGGACAAAAACGTTGAGAACCCCTGAACTAGGCAACTAGTCAACTAGTAAAAATCACTAGAAGTCAAAGCCCTAACTCCCGGCAGTCGTACGTACCTTCGTCATCCTGGATGATGACCGTCATGGGGATGGACGGCTGGCTCTCTCCCAGCAGGTTGGAACACTTGATCCTGAACTCGTACTTGAAGCCCTCCTCCAGGCCGTCCACGGTGAGGGTCAGGTTGGGACACAGCTCGGCGTTGCAGAGCTCAAACTTCTCCTGGTCCATCCTCTTCTTCTCCACCGTGTAGCCCACGATGGGGCTGCCGCCGTCGTTACGCGGAGGCTTCCACGCCAGCGTGATGGAGTTCTTGGTGCGCTCTGTGTAGTGGAACTTCTCCGGGTAGCTGGGAGGACCTGGAAGGAAGGAGATGTTCAGGAGATGTTCAGGGGATTGTTGTGACAGTTCAGACAACTCGTTATGCAGTGGTGGAGAAGACATACTCAGAGTTTTTGTTATTTAAGTAAAAGCAGCAATACCAAAAATGTGGACATGCTGTTGCAAGTGAATTCCACATTTTCACGATTTTTCAAAAATAGCAGATCTACAAGCTCGTAGCGCAGGGTTCCCGTTCAGAATGTGTTAGAAAATGAATCCAAATAGAAGTGTAATAATAAATCATTATTATTTAAATGGTTCTTACACTGGGGGTCCACAGCCTTGATGGGGCCCAGCTCCACGGGGACACCCAGGCCGTACTTGTTCTTGGCGGTGACCTGGAACATGTACTCCATCTCCTCCACGATGCCGGCGATCTCACACTTGGAGCCCACGGTCTCGATGGGCTGGCGGTACGAGTGCATCTTGGCGTCCTTCCTCTCCACCACGAAGCCTGTGATGTCACTTCCTCCGTCGTCATCGGGGTCGTCCCAGTTCAGGAAGATCATACTGCGGGTCACCACCACGGGCTTGAGGTCCGTGCACGGGCCCGGGACGTCTGGGGGGGGGGAGAGAGAGACAGAGACAGAGAGAGATGTCAGTTATCTAGTTTGGTGGGTCATCACTCCACTCCCTGGGGGGTCCTCAGCAATACACCTGTAACAATATGATTTAAATTAGCTGGAAAAAAAAAGGTGACCTTAAAAAAACGTCTCATCCCGTCTCGACCCTTCTTAAGACTGCGTTCACACTGGCAGCTACAAAGATACAGTCTACCATTCATTGTCAATGGAAGCCCTGCGACGTGACGATGCAAAGATACAGTCTACCATTCATTGTCAATGGGAGCACAGCGACGTGACGATGCAAAGATACAGTCTACCATTCATTGTCAATGGGAGCACAGCGACGTGACGATGCAAAGATACAGTCTACCATTCATTGTCAATGGGAGCACAGCGACGTGACGATGCAAAGCAAATCCGACGTTTGTAGCTGCTAAAAAAATGCTGATACAAAGATACAAAGCTACAAATAAGTTGATACTTCAGATACAAAGACAACACATGTGCTGTGAATCTTTGCATCTTTGCATCTGCCTGCCGCGTGACTGTGAACGCATCATAACGGCACCAACGCCACATCCCACTCACCAACGACGTCCACGCGGCACCAGGCGTTCTTGATGCCGCTGGGGTTGCAGGCGCTGATGGCGTACTTCCCGCAGTCGCCGCGGTCCGCCTTCTTGATGGACACGATGCTCTGCTCGCCCTCCTCCAGGATCTCCACGCGCTTCTCGTCGGGCTTCTTCTCCTCGATGGTCCACGTGATGAAGGGGCGGGGCTTCCCGTGCACGGTCACCGGCAGCCACAGGTTCTCCCCGGCGCGGATGATCACGCCGTTGTTCTTAATGTTCAGGTCCATATCGATCACTGGGGGCTCTGTGGGGGAGAGGGGGGTGTTTATAGAGCTTACAATATAGAGCTATTTAAACAAAATAACGCTCTTTTGCTCTGAAAGAATATATATTCAAAGATAAAGAAAAAATAGCAGAGCTGTTATTTTTCAATAGCTAAAGTATGGTGTTAATCGAGCCTGTCCGTACCTGCAGGGTTCCTGACGATACATTGCTGGGTCAGGCCGGGTGTTCCCTCTCCCGCTGAGTTGACGCCCATCACGCGCACCATGTACTTCCCTCCGTCTCGGACTCCGAACACCGTGAAGGTGCGGGTCTTCTGCAGGCGCTCCGTGGCGCGGGACCAGTCCTTCTGACCGGCCAGGCACTTCTCCACGTGGTAGCCGATGATCTCCCCGCCGCCGTTGTCCACGGGGATGTCCCACTCCACGTCGATGGAGTGGTCGGTCGTCTCCGTTACTCTAGGCGCTGGGGGGCCGGGAGGCACTGAGGGAGGGGGAGAAATATTATGCTCAGACTTACTCGAATCGTGTTCCTAATAACAACAACACAGGGTGTGTGTGTGTGTGTGTGTGTGTGTGTGTGTGTGTGGGTGTGTGTGTGTGTGTGTGTGTGTGTGTGTGTGTGTGTGTGTGTGTGTGTGTGTGTGTGTGTGTGTAGACATGTCTACTGTACTTACAGATTGCAGCCTGTGCGGTCTTGGGTTCCGACGGCAGGCTGAACTTTCCCGGTCCGGCCTGGTTCTCTGCTGCTACTCTGAAGATGTAGGTGAGGCCTTCCATCAGGTTCTCCACGCACAGCTCTGTGTCTGAGACCAGGTCCCTGCAAACACAAACACAACCATCAGAACACACGCACAGCTCTGTGTCTGAGACCAGGTCCCTGCAAACACAAACACAACCATCAGAACACACACACAGCTCTGTGTCTGAGACCAGGTCCCTGCAAACACAAACACAACCATCAGAACACACACACAGCTCTGTGTCTGAGACCAGGTCCCTGCAAACACAAACACAACCATCAGAACACACACACAGCTCTGTGTCTGACACCAGGTCCCTGCAAACACATCCACGACTGTTACATCTCTCCTCGTTGGAATTTACACCATAAACAACAACAACACATCTAGGATCAGGTCCCCAAAAAAACAAATAACGCCATCTCTCCCAACCACGGAATGCGCTGTCGAGGCCGTTTGTGGTCACCTGTTGGCTCGCCCCAAGTGGGTGCTGTTGATCTGTGGTGTCTCCACTCACCTGTTGGCTCTCCCCCAGTGGGTGCTGTTGATCTGTGGTGTCTCCACTCACCTGTTGGCTCTCCCCCAGTGGGTGCTGTTGATCTGTGGTGTCTCCACTCACCTGTTGGCTCGCCCCCAGTGGGTGCTGTTGATCTGTGGTGTCTCCACTCACCTGTTGGCTCGCCCCCAGTGGGTGCTGTTGATCTGTGGTGTCTCCACTCACCTGTTGGCTCTCCCCCAGTGGGTGCTGTTGATCTGTGGTGTCTCCACTCACCTGTTGGCTCTCCCCCAGTGGGTGCTGTTGATCTGTGGTGTCTCCACTCACCTGTTGGCTCTCCCCCAGTGGGTGCTGTTGATCTGTGGTGTCTCCACTCACCTGTTGGCTCTCCCCCAGTGGGTGCTGTTGATCTGTGGTGTCTCCACTCACCTGTTGGCTCTCCCCCAGTGGGTGCTGTTGATCTGTGGTGTCTCCACTCACCTGTTGGCTCTCCCCCAGTGGGTGCTGTTGATCTGTGGTGTCTCCACTCACCTGTTGGCTCTCCCCCAGTGGGTGCTGTTGATCTGTGGTGTCTCCACTCACCTGTTGGCTCGCCCCCAGTGGGTGCTGTTGATCTCCCGTTTCTCCACCCAGTATCCCACGATGGCGTTTCCGTTGTCCTCCGGAGGCACCCAGGTCACCACCATGCTGTTGGCGGTGACGTCCATGATCTCTGGTTTGTCGGGGATGCCAGGAAGCTCTGAGAGAATACAACAACAATGCAAATATATAATACAACCCGTCGTTGACAGTTTGTGAGCGTTTTAACTTGCTGCAATGTTGCTTAAATATAATAAAGGGGGGGGGGGGGGGGGGGGGGGGGGGAGAGGCTGAAACGCACCGAAGGGATTCTTGGCGATCATGGGTTTGGAGACACAGGGCAGGCCGGGCCCGAACTTGTTCTCGGCCACGGCCCTGAAGATGTACTCCTTCTTCTCGATGAGCTTGGGCACCAGGAAGCGGCAGCTGGCCAGGATGGTGGTGACGGAGCTCCAGCCGAACTCGGCCTTGGTGTTGTCCTTCTTCTCCAGGGTGTAGTTGAGGATCTCGCTGCCCCCGTCGTCCAGAGGGGCGTCCCAGCGGCACAGCACCGAGTTCTTACGGATCTCCTCGAAGCGGAAGTTCACCGGACGGCCGGGAGCGTCTGGAGGAGGAGGAGGAGGAGCCACGCATTAGTGTTTACGTAACGCCACCAGTAGACGTGTCCGCTGGCGCCGTAGCGCCGTTGCCACGCGTTCATTGTCAATTCAATTCAATTAGAAAAAACTGAATAACTTTTCAGCAGTACATTTATTTAAAGTTATTAAAAAAACGAAAAAAGATCACTTTTCTTTTTTAGTTTAGGATTTATTATATTTGTATTATTTTTTAATTCACGGACATATCCTATTGATAATCTATTTAAAGATTTGATTTTCAATATTTACACTGCTATTTCTGGTATGGGGGGGGGTATATGTGAATAACAATTGTTGTATAAAACTTTTGTCAAGTAAGAAAATAAATAAACATATATTTTTTTAAGTGTCTGCAGAATGTAATTTTCTAAATCTGGGTCTAAAAATGCCGTCAGATATCGGCCCAATCGGACCGGCCTATCAGATATCGCCCCAATCGGACCGGCCTATCAGATATCGGCCCAATCGGACCGGCCTATCAGATATCGGCCCAATCGGACCGGCCTATCAGATATCGTCCCATTCGGACCGGCCTATCGCCGGTATTATTTACGATAGAACGGAGCGGGACAGAATACTCACCGAGGACGTTGACCTCACAGACGGCAGTGTGTTTCCCGTGGCTGTTGACCACCTTGACGGTGTAAACGCCATGGTCTCCGCGCACGCTGTCCCTCACGGTGAGGTGGGACTCCCCCCGGTGGCTGTTGTCGATGGTGAGACGCTCGCTGAGCGTCGGGTAGTCTGACTCCTCCTCCTCCTCCACCACTGGCTCCGCCTCTGCCACTGCTGGCTCCGCCTCCTTCTTCTCTGCTCCTTCCTCTCCCTCCTTGGTCTCCTCGACTCCTTCCTCCTTCTTCTCTGCTGCTGCAACGTCACAATAACCTTCACTTTAGTTTTACTTCCTTTTGTTTTTAATTCAGTTATTTTTTAATTTGTTTCTAGAGTCGGTCGGATTTGCTAGTTTTTATTAGTTCTTCATTTTTTATAATAGTGTTAGTTAGTTATTCGTTTTCGTGTTAGTTTTATTTTATTTTTTATTTTTATACTTTCGGTTATTTTGTCAGATTGTCAAGGACCGCAAGGTGCCATAATTATGGTGGTGGTAAAACAAAATAAACAGATTAAGATTCCATATCATCCCAAAAAGCTTAAAATAAATAAATAAATAAATAAAACTAAGGGCATTTTGTCTATCATTTCCGTTGGTTTTAGTTTGTTTTGTAAACACACAATACAGTTTCAGTTAGCTATCGTTTAGTTTATTCAATTCTATTTTTGATTAATTTCATTTTTTTTTTCTCGTTTTTTTTTTCATTTTAGTTTATGTTAACCATAATGACCTGGCTCTGCTGCTGCTACTTCCTCCTTCTTCTCGGCTCCTTCCTCCGTCTTGGCTGCCTCCTCCTCTCCCTCCTTCTTCTCTCCTTCCTCCTTCTCGTCTTTCTTCGGCACCGTCTCCTTCTTGACGGGCTTCTCTCCGCGGACCCTCAGGGGCTCGGGCCGGATGGCCTCGTCGTTCCGGTACCAGGTGATCTCCGGGTACGGAGCTCCGGAGATGTTGGCCGTCAGGGTGATCTCGTATCCTCTCTTGACGTTGAGGCCGGACTGCAGGCTGCCACTCAGGAACACCTTGGGTGGATCTGTGGGGTGACATGAACATGATATGATTGGTCAATGCTGTGTGGATCTACGCTTTGTATTTAGAGATGTATATGCATATGTGTCTCATTCTGCAGTGAGCTGGAAGGAATGAAGACCCAACTGATGCTTTCATTCGGTCAACGAAGTGGCTTAAAATGGCCACGCTGAAACGCGTTGGTCATTTAATAGGCCTGACAGATAGGGCCGTCATTCAAGTCTTACCAATGGCGTCCAAGGCCTTGGCGAATGGCGAGGCGCGGGACGGTTCGCTGAGGCCCGCGGCGTTCTCGGCGGTCACTCTGAACTGGTAGTTGGCGCCCTCCGTCAGTCCCCTGACGGTGTAGGAGGTCACGGGGACCAGGAAGTCGTTGCATCGGGACCACGCCTCCTCGCCCTTCACGATCTTCTCCAGGATGTAGCCCATGATCTTGCAGCCTCCGTCGTACATGGGGGGCTTCCAGGTCAGCGTCATGGTGCTGGCTGTGGGGAAGTTGGTCTCCACGTCCACGGGAGGGTCCGGGGGATCTGGGGGAGAAAAACATTGACATGAGTTGTAAATAGGGGTGTAACAATATAGTAACTGCATCGAAAAATCTAAAAGTATATCGAAATGAAAACAGCAACATTGACTATGTATCGTATCGTATCGTTTTGCTATCTATTCATGTAGAAAGAGCTGTCGTACGTTTCTGGTCCTCTGCGATGACGGGGTTACGGAGTTCTAGGAACTCTCCTCCTCCGATCTTGTTGACCGCCTGGACTCTGAAGTAGTACTCTCCGTTGGGGATCAGGTCCTTGACGGGCCAGGTCAGCTTCATCTCCCCTGAACACATGTTGACGTACGTCCTTCTGCCGGCCTCACGGCGCTGCGCACGCACACACACACAGACGCACACACACACACACATGGACGCACGCACACACACACACACACACACACAGACGCACACACACACACACACACACACACACGCACACACACAGACACAGACACGTTTAGTATTCTTTTGTAAGGAAGGTAAAAAAATATATAATAATAATATGTACTCGCGACCCATAAAGACAGGTCTGTGACCCGAAATGTAACGATATATATATATATATATATATATAGATAGATAGATAGATAGATAGATAGATAGATAGATAGATAGATAGATAGATAGATAGATATATCGTAAATTGATTCAAATTGATTCCAACCGGTAATTATTTAAATTGCGGCCATTTGAACGGTGACACAGAGCAGAGGGCGCGTAAATAAAGAAGATGCTCTTACAAGCTTTATAAGAGAATTGATCAAAAAAGAGTTTTCAGTCCATTTGGTACTGTACTGAAAAGAAGACAAGTGAGAGGAAAAGACAAAATAAATACTGGATTTGTGTAAGACAGATAATAATAATATCGGTCATTTATATAGGGGAAATAAGGTGTTTAAAAAAATCGTTAAAATGGTATCGTGAACCTATAGTATGGTGAGTTGAGTGAATCAGTCGTTACATTCCAAGCCTATGTTTGGCCCACATGTAGAGTCCATAGTTAGCCTATGTTTGGCCCACATGTAGAGTCCATAGTTAGCCTATGTTTGGCCCACATGTAGAGTCCATAGTTAGCCTATGTTTGGCCCACATGTAGAGTCCATAGTTAGCCTATGTTTGGCCCACATGTAGAGTCCATAGTTAGCCTATGTTTGGCCCACATGTAGAGTCCATAGTTAGCCTATGTTTGGCCCACATGTAGAGTCCATAGTTAGCCTATGTTTGGCCCACATGTACAGTCCATCTCTACCTGCATGACGTAGTGAGTGACGGGCGTTCCTCCATCGTAGTTGGGGGGGTCCCAGGACACCTTACAGCTGCTCTTGGTGATGTCCGTAGCAACGATCTCCTTACACGCTCCAGGCAGCCCTGAGGGAGACAACCAACACGTCAGGGCAGCTCTAACAACACCAGACATACCAGAGAACTCCAACCATTACCTTCGTTGTGACCCTTATTTGTTGGAAAATAATGCAGAACCAACCAACCCAATCTTGTTTTAACAACAAGACAATTCACTGCTCTATTGCATGTAATGTCACTGAGCAGTCAATAGGGATTGAGGCTTTTCTTTTCCTTATTTGTTCTTTCTTTTATTTCGCCTTTTTTCCCCACTTTCATTTAGTTTTACATTTCATAATCTGTTCTTAAAAACATAGTTGACAAAATAATAATAATAGCCATATATCTATCTAGATCTGCTATTTCTGAACAACTTTAGAACATTTTCAACATGTTCATGGACAGGTGACACCAGGTAAATAACCGATATCTGGGCCAGACCTAGCTCGAAAACATAGCGGTAAGAATGTGCTTTTTTCCCTGTGTGTATGAGAGAGAGACGTACCGATGACCTTGACGTTGACGGTGGCGCTGGCCTGTCCCAGCTTGTTCTCCACGGTGACTTTGTACTGTCCGGCGTCCGGGTGCACGCTGTCCTCTGCCTCCAGGTGGCAGCCAGTGTACTCCTGGCTGGAAGACACAACAACAACATCCTGTTACAGTCAGCAACTATCTGTCTGGATCTATAGTCAGTCAGTTAATCAATCAATCAATGAGACAGACAGACGGACAGCGGTGGATATAAGTACACAGACCTGAAGATGATGCGTTCGCTAGCCTTCAGCTCCTTGCCGTCTTTGTGCCAGCTGATGAGCGGCGTGGGGATGGCTTTGAAGGGGATGTTGATGGTCATCTTCTCCGTCTCCACCACCACCAGGTCCAGAGTCTGGAACTCCAGCATGGGGGTGCCTGGGCCACGACACAGGGGGTAAAATTAACACCTTAAATGGAGCTCGCATTGCGATTAATCTACGAATATTCTTATTTTCCACAGACAGGCAGACAGACAGAGACGGTTCCAGCGAGTGTCCTTACATTCGGAGTCATTGGCGGCCACGGTCTCGGAGACGTCGGACGGCTCGCCCACGCCTACGGCGTTGAAGGCCCTGACGCGGAAGATGTACTCCTTCTCGGCCACGATGCCCTCCTCCACGCCCGCGCGGAACTTCAGCTCCTTGACGGGCCTGTCGTTGATCCTCATCCACTTGTCGGTGCCCGCCTCGCACATCTCCACGTGGTAGCCGGTGATGCGCACGCCACCGTCCCTCTCTGGGGGCTTCCAGGCGATGGACAGGAAGCCACGGCTGGCGCCGGTCACGTGCAGCTCGATGGGAGGCGACGGGTGTCCTGGAAGAACATAAAGATTAATATATATCATTATTATTAACCCATTTCGGCCTGACTTAACCCATGTCTTCTAAATCCTGACAGTTTTCTGAAATACCTATGTTTCTATATCAGTGGTGCTTAAACTATTTCATGTCAAGGACCCCTAGAATTATATGTATTTGGCCGTCGACCCCCATCTAGAAATATGTTGTTCCAGGGACCCCCCCCAGAAGCAAAGTTTGAGTTAAAAACGTTCTCTGAAAGACCTAGCAGATCTACAAGTTCAAGCGGCACGCTGTGCCGCACTATGAGCTTGTAGATCTGCTATTTTTCAACAGCTAAAGCATCCATAATGCTTAAAGACATTGGTCATTAATATAAATGCAGGAACACTTCCAGGTGTATAATAAATAAATAGTTATGAATCCACAATGCAGATGAAAAGACGAACCTGTTTTGTCTTCAATGGTGTAGATCTCCGTGGGTTCACTGGCGTGTCCCACGCCGGCCTCGTTCTCAGCGCACACCCGGAACTGCACCTCGGTTCCCTCGATGACGTCCGTCACTTTGTAGCGACATTCTAAACCGGCGGTCCTTCCACACTTCACCCAACGGGTTCCCAACTTCTCCTTCTTCTCTATCTGATAGCTGGAGAAAACACAGAATACATATTTTGTTAGACCCTCGTGGTGACACTGAAACTGCAGCAACGTTTTACCAAATAAAACCTATAAAAGAACAATCAATACAATCTATAGTCTGTATTTGTCACTACTTTTGATTGTTCAGATACAGTGTGTTCTTGATGAAGGCCCGTTTATTTGTGTGTGCCAATACAAAATGTGAAAATGTCAATCCGTTGATTTGAAAATGTGGTTGTGCTACTTTTTAGGGATTTTTTTCAATTCATACTTTTGAGACGTATATAGTGGATTTTGGGTCCAGCACTCCACACTTGCTGTTTTGTGCAACCTCGTTTTCTGTCTGTACTTGGTGTGTTTCTGTGAGTCTCACTTGGTTACGGGTTAGGGTTCATGTGGGGTGTTAGGGTTAGGGCTAGGGTCTAGGGTCTAGGGTTTAGGGTTTAGGGTTAGGGTTGTGGTGTGTTTCTGTGTGTCTCACTTGGTTACGGGTCTTCCTCCGTCGCTGGTCGGCGCCTCCCAAATGAGGTCCACATGTCTCATACTGACTCCTTCCACTGCCACGTTGAACGGAGCTCCAGGCGTGGCTGCACGCAAAAAACATTAGCATTACTTAGTACCAAAAAAACCTTACGTATTGGATGTATGACACTACAATTATTTAGTTAGTCTACTCCCTCTGTGTCTCAGAGGAGGGCTGTGTGTGGACAGTTCAGAAACCTGCTTTTTTTTCCTATTCAGTCTGTAGTTTCTATTATTAGCTTGGGAATCCCCATCGATGATGTAACTGTTACGCAGGTATCCGAACTGTCCCACAACGGCCTGCCCACCAATGGTGGAGTGGACAGAAACGGCGGACATCTCGTAATAATGAGCGGTCAGTCATGGCGAGGAGGCGGGACTTACTGAAGGTGTCTTTGGCGAGCACGGAGTCGGCCAGTTCGCAGAAGGGCCCGAGGCCCACGCTGTTCTCGGCGGCCACTCTGAACATGTAGAGCGAGCCCTCGTTGAGCGGCGTCACCGTGTAGGCCAGCTCCTTGATGGTGGTGTCCACCGCCTGCCAGCCCTTCCTCCTCACGTCTCTCTTCTCCACCACGTAGTTGGTGATGCGAGAGCCGCCGTCGCGGTCCGGCACCGTCCACTTCAGGTCGCACTTGCTCCTGCTGATGCCTCCCACCGTCAGCCAGCGGGGGGCGCTAGGGGGGTCTGGAGGGGAGGAGGAGGAGGAGGAGGAGGAAGAGGAGGAGGAAGAGAAGGAAGAGGGCGAGGGGGAGGAGGAGGAGGAGGGGGAGGAAGAGGAGGAGAATGAGGGGGAGGAAGAGGAGGAGGAAGAGAAGGAAGAGGGCGAGGGGGAGGAGGAGGAGGAGGAGGAGGGGGAGGAAGAGGAGGAGAAGGAGGGGGAGGAAGAGGAGGAGGAGGAGGAGGGGGAGGAAGAGGAGGAGAAGGAGGGGGGAGACGTTAACCGTTAATAAACTCAATAGACGCACCGACAGACAGACTTGGAAATGGACATGCTCCTGTTGCTTGCTAGCAGACTTTCACATGTTCAGTACTTTTACTTCTACTCCACTACATCTCGGATCCAAATATTGTACTTTCACTTCACTACAGTTATTTGACAGCTTTAGTTACTATAGTAGTTACTTTAGTACATGTTTATTATTATTACAAAACACATTTTATTTAATAGGTAGATACTAGTCATCAGGTGCCACTAGTTAAACTCTAAAACTGAGTCTCTCCTTGCAGAGGACAGGGTCGCTGGCCTCCGAGGGTTCACTCTCTCTAGGTACTAGTTAACAGGTACTAGTAGTTCAGGTACTAGTTATTATCGGTAGGTATAGTAGTTAAACTCACTGAGTCTCTCCTTGCAGAGGACAGGGTCGCTGGCCTCCGAGGGTTCGCTCTCCCCGGCCATGTTGACAGCCTTCACCCTGAAGCTGTACTCCTGCTTCTCCATCAGGCCCTTCAGGAAGTAGTCCAGGTCTTTGATGTCCTCGCCGACGCGGATCCAGTCCGTGGTTCCACTCTTCAGCATCTCCACCACGAAGCCGTCGATCTTGGCTCCGCCGTCGTGCTCCGGCTTGGTCCAGCTGAGCGAGCACGAGGTCTTGGCCACGTCACTCACCGTGGGTTTACCGGGAGCCCACGGGGGGTCTGGAACGGCACGGCACGCAGCGACTCCGTCAGTACAACATGTCATCAGACCACCTTACAGGCTCACGCTAAAGGCTACAATATGTACTTTAGATATCATGATATGTAGACAGATCTACTGTGAGACTGATGATAGGTTCTGGGTTCACTGATGATCCTAGATGCTTACTGTAAGTCGCTCTGGATTAAGAGAGCACATTCCCTCCTATATATAAATGTGCAGTGTGGTGGTGCAGTAGTTTTACAGATGCTATCATATATAAATATGTGTTTGTACAGTAGTTTTACATTATCATATATAAATGTGTGGGTTGGAGGTGCAGTTAGTTTTACCGATGGGGTCTTTGATGAGGATCTGCTCCGTCTCCTTGCTGGGGTTTCCGGTCCCGGCCAGGTTCTCGGCCAGCACTCTGAACTTGTACTTCTTCTTGGTGGGGAGGCCTTTCACCCTGCACAACAAAACACAACACACCGTTAACTTAGTTCTTCTTGGTGGGGAGGCCTTTCACCCTGCACAACAAAACACAACACACCGTTAACTTAGGCCACCTTTACAGGAGATTAACGGTCACCAGAGAACGCAACAGATAAAGTCCCGTCGCGTTCTCATTTTTTAATTAACCTTTTTACGATGAGAACACAACATTAGATGAACACGCTGCAGTGTGCAAGAACTCCAAATATCACCTACGGCTCTGCATCAATGTACATATGCGTCGTGAGCCCTTCACTTTGTTGCGTTTTTCACCTCCTGAAAACGCCATTCTTGTCTAAAGGGACCCCAGCAAACGATACTTTATTTTGACGTTTTCTATGAACCCAACTAAATGACTATGACTACAGCCTGACCTGTAGTTTGTGTCTTTGACTGACCTGTAGTTTGTGTCTTTGATGGGCAGCTTGTTGCATCTCATCCAGCGGTCGTGGTCCGCCTCGTATCTCTCCACCCAGTATCCGGTGATGGGGCTGCCACCGTCCTCCTCGGGCTCGAACCAGGCCAGACTCACGGAGTCCTTGGTCACGTCCGAGTGCAGAAGGTTGTAGGGCGCTCCGGGGGTGTCTGGGGGGTGTGAGGGGAGGGTAGGGGTGTTATGAATATAATAATAGTGACAATTATGAACATAATCACCTCATCGCAATGGCTTGATATAACCGCTTTTCTCTCTACTCCAGATGTGATCCGTGCGTCCGTTTTGACGTACCGAAGGGGTATTTGGCGATGATGGAAGGACTCTCGGACTCGGGTCCCACGCCGAACTGGTTCTCGGCGAACACCCTGAAGACGTACTCCTTGAAGCGGGTCAGGCCCGTGGCCTTGTAGGTGGTCTGCTTCACCGTGGACGACAGCTTGTGCCAGATGGCGCTGGAGGCTTCGCGGCGCTCCACCAGGTAGTTGGTGACCTTTGACCCTCCGTCGTCGCGCGGCGGGTTCCACGCCAGGAAGCACGTGGTGTTGGTGATGTCAGAGATGTCGAAGGCAGCGGGCGGGCCGGGCTTGTCTGGACGGCGAGACATTAAAACACAAATTAATTAATCGGTCCGATTTGTTAATGACTACCAACAGCTATAGAACAGAACATAGAACTCACCCGGGGGGGTGGGGGGTGTTATAGAACTCACCTAGGATGTTGACATCCACAGTAGCCGTGGCTCTGCCGCTGCTGTTGGTGGCCTCGATGATGTAGGTGGAGGTGTCTCCTCGGGAGGTCTTGGCGATGCTGAGGATGGAGGCGCCGGGCTTGGTCTCGATGGACACGCGCTCGTCGGCCTTCAGCACCAGGTCGGCCTTGGTCCACTTGACCGTGGGCTCAGGCTTGCCCTTCACCATCGCCGGCAGCTCAATCTTACTGCCCGCCTTGGCCGTCAGGCCAGCCAGGATCTTGGCGTCCAGCTGGATCTCTGGAGCCTCTGCAGGGGGAACACAACGAACGCACCTTGTTCATTTCACTGTAATCGATTCCAAGAGCAGATGGGTTGTGTGTGTGTGTGTGTGTGTGTGTGTGTGTGTGTGTGTGTGTGTGTGTGTGTGTGTGTGTGTGTGTGTGTGTGTGTGTGTGTGTGCGTGTGCGTGTGCGTGTACTGTGTGTGTTACCTTTAGCATCGACAGCCTGGATCTCGTCCGTAGCCTTGCAGGGCGCGCTGGCTCCCAGTCTGTTGAGAGCTCGAACGCGGTACGCGTACCACTGGCCCTCGATCAGCCCCGTCACCTGACACCTGCACAACCACAACGCGAAGCATCGTTATAACAAGCTCTACACACAACATGCTATGAATGAAAACATCTTTCTAACAAGCTGTACACGCTACATGGACCTAAACATCTTTATAACAAGCTCTACCCAGAGCCATCTAATAGAAGAGTTGCGACATTGAGGGGGCAGAAACCGAGCGATCGAGTGCTGTTCATGCAGCCTGAACTGGTACAAGCTGGAGTTGGAAATACATTGTTTTCAACGACAACTGTTTTAAAGTATTGTACAGTAATAACTAAAGTCTCTTTAATGTCACAAGCAGTTTGCGTAACTATATCTAAGGCTCTGCATGGACCTAAACATCTTCATAACAAGCTCTACACTTCCACAAGGACCTAAACATCTTTCTAAAAAGCTCTACACTTCCACAAGGACCTAAACAAACATGTCAGGGTGTGTTCATGAGCGACGGCGGGTGTCTTGTTGCCCTTACTTGAGTTCAGGCACCATGTCTCCGCAGGGCTCCCACTTGTCGGTGCCTCTCTGGCAGCGCTCCACGTTGTAGCCCTTGATGCCGGTGCCGCCGTCGTAGCGGGGCGCCTCCCACGTCAGGAAGATCCCGCTGGCAGACTTGTCTCTCCACTTCAGCTGCTCGGGAGGGTCCGGCACGGCTGGAGAGAGAGAGAGAGAGAGAGAGAGAGAGGGAGATTACAGTTTATTGGATTATCTATTATCTATCTGGGTAAAATACTGGATAAACACACTGTAGGTGATGTGAATGCACCTCTTGTTCACAGCATCCAGCGCTGTTTCATCCATGTGTCGCTGTTCATATTCAAAGATTTGCACTACATTTTCACGATTTTTCAAAAATAGCAGACCTACAAACTCGTAGCGCGGCACTCGGTGCCGCGCTACGAGCTTGTAGATCTGTTATTTTTCAATAGCTAAAGTACAACAATCTTTAAAACACCAAAAGGGTGTTCCCGCCCAGAATGGGTTTTTAAGGAGCTGAGGTTGAAATGAGACTCACTGGCGGGAGAAGACACGTTGACGGGGTCCTCGATGTAGGCGGGCTCTCCGGGGCCACACTTGTTACACGCCGTGACTCTGAACAGATACTCTTTGCCTTCCTGCACGTCTGTCACCGTGAACTCCTGGTCCTCGATGCCCGTGATCACCTGAGGAGACACACACACCTTTTATGATTAATACTGTCCACACACACACACACACACACACACACACACACACACACACACACACACACACACACACACACACACACACACACACACACACACACACACACACACACACACACAGTGTACCGTACCTTGACCCAGGTCTTGCGGGACACATCTCGTTTCTCCACCTGGTAGCCGGTCAGAGGACTGCCCCCGTCGTGTTCAGGGGTCTCCCAGGTGAGGTGGACGTGCTTCCGGGTCACCTCCAGGACCTTGAAGTCCTTGGGCGCGCTGGGGCAGGCTGGAGGAAACACAGCGGCACAGTCAGTCACATCGCATCAACTCTAGCTGCAACTATCCACTAATAGGCTATCTGAAATTTAATTTCATTATTTTTACGTTGTATACTTCAACAAATTGACTAATTGGAACTTTCAGTTCTTTAACATCACAGCTGGAAAAAAGTTCTTTGCCTTTTATTGATACTGACTAGATCTGACTTCTGCACTGGGAGCTTATTTTATTTCTTACTGTTTTAATGTCCTTTTATATTGCATTATATTGCATCCTGAGGTGTTTGCCTTCTGTTTTTCTTCCTTTTTTTACTGTATTCAAATATCCTTTAATAACATGTTCCTTAATGTTTTATGTAAAGAACATTGAATTGTTGTTGAAGATAATGCTTTACAAATAAACCTTGATAGTCCTGACGATGATAACAATAATCATATCTTATAAATACGAAGGTTACGGTGGTGATGACATACCGATGACGGTGACTTCGATCTCTCCGGACACGGAGGTGACGTCGTTCTCCAGGGTGAGCGTGTACGCTCCCTGGTCGGGACGGACGCTGGGCATGATCATCAGCTCCGTGTAGGTGGAGCGTGTCACCATGACGACCCGCTCCCCGGCCACCAGCTCCGTGTCCCCGAAGGTCCACTTGGCGCTGGGCGTGGGGTACCCCATGATGGGCACGCGGATGGTCAGCGGCTGCGGCACGATGACCTCCAGGCCGTTCTTAAAGCCGCTGAGGTCCAGACTGGGACCCACTGAGGAGGACGGGACAACAGGAGACCACGTTATGGAGGCAGAACAAGATTTGATTTGATCTTCTTCTCTATTGAGAACTTACAGGTGAAAAATATGTAAAAAACAATGAAAGCGACAATGTATATATAAAAAGAAAAATAAGTAAACAAAACAAAAAACTGTGAAAAAGTGAATGCATCCTCAACAAGTTACAAATGAGTAGGAAGAAGTAAAGACTGATTGTCTTATATAATGTTCATAATCCATTAAACAATTACAAATCTAACTATACTTAATACATCCTAATTCAAACTAACACGGTAATTAAACTAGAATTGTATAACTAACTGAATCTGCATTATAAATAACACTAAATGGAACGAAAATATATAGCGGTAAATGGTATCAAATCGGGGGTCCGTCCGTGGGCCCAACGCATATTAAGGAGTGTGTTATGGTGTGTGTTCTGACCGTGTGTGTCGTCAGCCAGCAGGGGGCCGATGGTGGTGGACGGGTCGGACACTCCGGCCGCGTTCTCTGCAAACACCTTGTAGTTGTACCTGGCTCCATACTTCAGCCCACACACCTGGAACACAACACAGGGCAATTAATACACATGGTGCATTTATACAAATGGTGCATTTATACAGCACTTTAATCCAAAGCGCTTTACATAGTTGGTGCATTACATTCACGCATTCACACAGATTGTGCATTACATTCACACACACGCATTCACAGTTAGACCAGGTCCTGGCAGAGTGTGTGTATTTAATATACAGTACGTTAACCTGTTAGACCAGGTCCTGGCAGAGTGTGTGTATTTAATATACAGTACGTTACCCTGTAGACCAGGTCCTGGCAGAGTGTGTGTATTTAATATACAGTACGTTACCCTGTAGACCAGGTCCTGGCAGAGTGTGTTTATTTAATATGCAGTACGTTACCCTGTAAACGAGGCCCTGGCAGAGTGTGTGTATTTATTAAACAGTACGTTACCCTGTAGACCAGGTCCTGGAAGAGTGTGTGTATTTAATATACAGTAGACCAGGTCCTGGCAGAGTGTGTGTATTTAATATGCAGTACGTTACCCTGTAAACGAGGTCCTGGCAGAGCCTGGCGTTGCAGCGGAGCCACTTGCCGGTCCCGTCCTCGCAGCGCTCGATGATGTAGCCGGTGATCATGCTGCCGCCGTTCCTCAGCGGGGTCTCCCACGCCAGCTGGACCGAAGACTTGTTCTGGTCCTCATAGGTGACGTTCTGAGGAGCACTGGGTCTCTCTGCACGCCAACACACCACGGTGACACAGCATTAGCAACCTTAATGCTAATTGCTAACTGTTGCAATGAGTATTTACACGGCAGTATGTTTTGACTTTTTATGTTTGTTTTTTTTCCCCCCGTAAATTAATGCCCTGCTTTGTCTTACAAGAGTGTTGTAAAAACACACAAAAGTGAACTGAATATCGAACCAGTGAAAAGTTTTAACAAAGCAAGAGCTTGTGACTGAATTACAAGTAGAGTGGGTTTTTCTGAATTATTTTTTATAATTATTGTCCAAGTCCACCATTGTTTCACAGGGTGAAAACAACACAGCTTACCTTTGGAATTGCATTAGGGAACGTAGACATGGTTACATTTGTTGTTTTTTTCATTTTATTTATTATATATATTTTAGTATTATAGTGCAGGTGATCCCCTTCCCCCTATTGGCTCATTCTAGGACATGTGACGTTGACCCCCTTCCCCCTATTGGCTAACACCAGGACAGAGGAACTCACCGATAGGGTCCATGATCTTGACGGGGTTGGAGGCGGCGCTGGGCTTGCCCACGCCGGCCTTGTTCTCCGCCTTCACCCTGAAGATGTACTCCTTGTTCTCTATGACGTCGTTGACGATGGCGCTGCGCTCGTCCGCCTTGGTGCGCTGCACCGCCGACCACTGCACGGCCGTGCGGTCGCGCAGCTCGATGATGTACGCCGTGATGGGAGAGCCGCCGTCCGACTCGGGAGCCTCGAAGGACACGGTGCAGCCGAACTTGCTCACGTTGCCCACCGTCACGTTGACGGGAGCCTCTGGTACATCTGGGAACACGAGACAGGAGGACACAGCAAGGTTAATAGAGTTGACTAAAAAAATATGAAATAGCCAAAACTAAAAACGGAACTAAATAAAAACTACAATAGAAATCATGAATGAACGACGATGGATCAGGATAGAGAGGGGCCTTCAGCCAATTATGATTGAGCGGGGGCGGGCCTTGGTGTGTGTGCTGTTGGCCTGTCGCGTATCCCCCCACTGTAGAGCGTGTGCATGTGCACATCTTGTTACCGGGGCAGACCGGGGGGTTTTCCAAATCACCCAAATCACTGAATGCTCCTTTAAATTGCGACTCACCAAACTTGTTCTTGGCCTGCACGGCCTCGTCCGTCTCCACGTTGGGCCCGCTGCCCACCCTGTTGCGGGCGCACACCCTGAAGAAGTAGAAGGAGTCCTTCTGGAGGCCGGTCACCGTGTACTCTGGGCTGTCCGCCTTGTCCGTGGCCAGCGTCCACGTCTTCCTCTTGGTGTCGCGTCTCTCCACCACGTAGCCCTCCACCTTGGCGCCACCGTCGCTCTCTGGCTCCTCCCACGCCAGGCTCACCTCACCATCAGCCGTGTCCACCACCTGGAGGTTCTTCACCGGCCCAGGGACGTCTGGGGGGGGAGAGGGGGGAGGGAGAGGGGGAGAGAGAGAGAGAATGTTTTAGTGTTAGTCTAGTTTTAGTCGACTAAGTTGTAGATCGGCTATTTTCAGCATGCAACCAAGTGTAAAAGCACTTATACTGGATCTATTGTCCACTAGTCCCTTCCTAACATTTTAGTCTAGCTTTTATTTGTTGACGAAATTACAATATATTTAGTCTTAGTGTTAGTCATCATGGCTTAGTTTTCATTTAGTTTCCGTCAGTGAAAAAAGGTAGTCGACGAACATTTTTCGTCTTAGTTTTAGTCGACAAAATCAACACTGGAACGTACCGATGACTTGCAGGTTGATGAAAGCCTCTCCCGCTCCGTGCTTGTTCTTGATGATGATCTTGTAGCGACCCTCGTCGGCCTTCCTGGGCTCCTTGAGCCTCAGCTCGGTGCGCTCGGCCGACGTGTACACCAGGTCCTTGCTGGCGCTCTGGCCGGCGAACACCCAGTCAGCCTCGGCCGAGGGGTAGGCGCTGTACGGCACCGCCATCACGATGGGCTTACCGGCGTCTGTCACGTAGTCCTGGTCTGTGGTCTTGATCTGGGGCACGGCTGGAGAGACACGACACGCAGGGAGACAACGTTACAGCACTGACACATTAACTCAACCCCCGCCAGCCACAAGGGGGCGATAGTTCAGCGACCGCCACCGTTCACCACCATTCTATTTGGTTGTAGAAGAAGAGCGCCTCCTCGTCTCCCCAAAACAGCAATGGCGAAGGTGGTCACGCTGATCGGACTAATCACTGGCTAAGAGTCTTTAGAAGCATTCATAGATGCATGGTCACGAGGAGTTGCACTGTCTACTGTCTAGTGCATCTAAATGCACTACACAGTGCATTTAGATAAAGATTTATACAAATACAAATAAAAGCATTACTGTGTTTCATCATCACTGCCGGGTACCGTACAGTATATCTCCACATTACACAGTTATATTTTGTAGGTCAATGGATGGTCGAGGACGTACCTGCCAGCTCCAGCTTGGCCTTGGCGTCCTTGTCCTTGACCACCAGCCTGTACTCTCCCTGGTCGCGGGGTCGGATCTCGCACACCTGCAGGCGGTGCACCTTGCCCTCGCTCATCATCTGGTACTTGTCCCCCTGGACCACCGTCATGTTGTTCCTCAGCCACTTCACCTCCACGCGGTCCTTGTTGAGCTCCACCTCGAACGTGATGTCCGAGCCGGGACACTCGAACACGTCCTGCGGAGGTCTGACGATCTCCACCGGAATCTCTGCCGTGGCCCCAGGGGAAATAAAAATGAAAACAAGCGTTTAGAAATATATATCTCTGCCGTGGCCGGGGGGGGAAAACATGAAAACAGTGTTTAGAATATAACCGACAGGGAGAGGCAGAGGTAGGGGCAGGATCAGCTATTTCCGGGCCGCAACCCAGCACTCTTTAGTGGAGACGCGGTGTACGACATGGATTTCTAAACAAATTTGTTCAACGCAAAATGCTGTGTTCAAGGTCAGGAGAATTCAGAAAAAAGCAATAGCCTAAACTAAATGTGTTGCTGTTTTACCGTCAACAAAGAGCCTCGCTTTGGATCTCTTCTCGTCGACTCCGCAGGCGTATTCACATTCATCGTCTGGTCTGCACTCCTTGATGCGCAGGAGTGCGTTCTTCCCCTCTCGTTCAAACGCATATCTGGTGAAGTAGCACGATGTAGATCATTAATAAATAAATACACCCATGCTCTGTGAATGGATTCATAATCGTCCATGTTCACATCGCGATTAATCTACGAATCGATTTAAAATTTCCCACACCACATCCCGTTGTTGTGAGTGACCTACCTGGGTCCTTCTCTGATCTCGCGTCCGTTCCTGTACCACTTGACGTCGGCCTTCTCCTTGGTGAGCGTGCAGACGAACTCTGCGTCGTCGAACTCGGTGATGGTCGTGTCCTTGAGCAGCCCTGTGAAGTCCGTGGGCGCCTCGCTGATGATCAGCTCGGCCGTGGCCTTGTCGCCGCCCGCCACCACCGTGTACTCGCCCTCGTCGGCCAGCGTACAGTCCTTGATGGTCAGCGTGTGCTTGTCCTTGTCCACGCGGTACACCACGCGCTTGGAGAGCGCCACCTCCTGGCCGCCCTTCATCCAGGTCACCTTGGCGCTGATCATGTTCACCTTGCAGGTGAACGACACCGTCTTCTTCTCCTGCGTGTCCACGTCGTCGATGGGAACCACGATGCGCATGCCCTTCTCTGTAACACACACACACACACAATAATGTATATGAACCACAATGCGCATGGCCTTCTCTGTAACACACACGCAGGCGCACACACACGCACACGCTCTCAGTCTCAGGTGGTAAATTATCGTTAAACTTCTGCATTACTTGATTTTACAAGAAATCTACACAATCAACGACAACAAAATATTCTTTCGTTTTGGGTCTGCGATGGAAATAACTAATGGGCGTTGTTGATATGAAAAGGGTTGAAAACCACCCGTCGTGGTAGTAAAGTAAAGTGTACCTTTGACGGTGAGCTTGCAGGAGCTCTTGGCCGTCTCCCCGCGGATGTTGGTCACGGTGATGGTGTAGGTGTCCTCGTCCATCTTGACCGCCTGACTGACCCTCAGAGAGAACACCGTGTCTCTCTGGATCATCACGTACTTGCTGCTCTCGAACAGCGGCTCCTCGTTCTTCGTCCACTTGGCCTTGGCCTCCGAGTTCACCTCGCAGTTGAACACCACCTCGATGCCCTCCGCAACCTCGATGTCCTTCAGCGAGGTGACGACCCGGAGTTGTTCTGCATGCGGCCGGGAAAAACACACGTTTATTACACCAACGCCAACACAAAGTCGCCCCTTTTACCAACCTGCGCCGGTTATTCAAAAGACCTATGATCTATGACTAAACTAAATCAAAATGTCACAATCAACCCTGGTACAGTCAGCGGTTATGTGCTAAAAGGATAACACAGGGAGGGCTTATTGTGTTATCCACTGTACTCTGTTCATCAGTATGGGCATGGGCGTGGACTGTGGACATGTGCAGAGGAGGAGAGAGGAGGCGTGGGTGTGGACATGTGCAGAGGAGGAGAGAGGAACAGGTACATTGTGAAAAGGGATGCTGAAGATGGAGTCAGAAAGAGGTGTACGATCATGTATGGGTGTGGATGTGGAGGAAGAGAGATGAGGGCTACATTGAGGGAGTTGGGTAAGAGGAGTAAGATGAGAAGAAAAAGGCCAAAAGACCCAAAAAAAAGGTGTTTTTATGGACTCAGTGAGAGAGGACATGCAGGTGGCTGGAGAGAGAGAGAGAGGAAGACGCAGAGAACACAACACTATGATACCATACGATACAAAACAAAACAATACAATAAGAATACAATATAAAACAATGCAATACAATAACGATACAATGAAATGCAATGGAATGCAATATGATTTAACACACACTGGAATGAAGTACAATCATAATGGATATTTACAGAGAAAGGAAAGGATTCTACTATCATGGAGTTAAACTATCTTATGCACATATTTTAGTGACACAATCAAGCCTGTAATAACAATGATTACATAATCGACTGATCATCATTTGAGATAATCACAATTATTATGTTTTTTGCATAATAATTGTCATTAATATATTCCATTGCAATCTCTCGGATTAAGGAAACCTCATTATATTATGAGTAACAGTTTTTGACATTTTGACGTTTTCGTCCAAAAACTGAAACTGATTTTTTAGGATTCAAATGAAAAAATGTAGAAGGTTTGAGGATAAGGTTCAGATGGCATGGAGGACAGGAGGAGGGAGGTAGGAGAGGAGGAGAGGAGGAGAAGAGAAGAGGAGAGGAGAGGAGGAAGGTTTATGTGTTCAGTGAGACAGAGGACATGCAGGTGAGCTGGAAGGAAGTGACAGAGGTGACGACGATGCAGAGAACAGACGATGATCCGTGGCGTGACGACCCTCGACGGGAAGTAACCGAAAGAAGAAGAAAAAAGAAGAGAAACAAGTAACATTCTTATAGAAGACGACGATTAAAGAGATCTGAGTCGTATTTTAAAAAACGGAGACGTACCGAGTACGGTGAGTTCGGCGCCCGCCCTGGTGGTGCCGATGCGCACGGCGTATCCGCCCCTGTCCTCCGTGGTGCAGCGGTTGACCACCAGGCAGCGCTTCTTCCCCTCACACCTCATCTGGTACTTGTCTCCTTCCTGGAGCTCCAGGCTGTCCTTCAGCCAGGTCACCTCGAAGGTGTCCTTGGAGACTGAGCACACAAACTCTGCCCTCTGACCTTCCACCACCTCCAGGCTCTGAGGCCTGGCCAGGAACTCTGCAGCCAGCTCTGTGTGGTGAGAGGACACATCATCATCATCATCATCATCATCACAATGTATTTGAGTATTACAGACAGAGGGCTCCATTTTCGTCACCGCTAAAACCCTATTCCCTAAACTTCTTTGCCTTTTTTTTTTTAAACTATTTTGCTAAACATGGCCAGACACGTTGTGAGCTTGTAGATTGGCTATTTTAACTATTCTGTTTTTATATATAGTAGTTTAGGGATAAGGGGTTTAGCATGGACGAAAATAGAGCCCAGAATCTCCAAGCTCACAGCGACGCATCATCGCATCGTTCGGGACACGTCGTGTGAGCTTGTAGATCTGCTATATTTTGCCACGTGACAATTATTATATACTGTAGTGTAGGACCAAGTTGTGATTTGAGTGAATGTTCGATTGGAAGCTCTTTTTCTTTTTTTAAGTTTGTGAACAGTATTAAAATAAAATGTTCCATTCAGTTTGATTTCAGCCGTATAGAAAATGTTACTAATGTATTCTAACGTAGAAAGATGTGTCCGTTTCACACAATGCTGTATTTATTAAGCCGACTCACAGAGCGTAATTATACCTCTCTGTGCAATCTTTAGCCATGAGGGACAGTAAGTTACACTGTGTGCACTTTGTGTGTTCAATACGGAAGCTGTCCTATTTGGGTGAAAGATATGCATAACAGCTGAATAAGTGCTTCACATTAAGCCCATTGTGGTGACTGCCAGAGCTGTGAGTTGGTCTATTGTCAAAGTGCTGCCATACATTCATGTCCTGCATGATCAATGCCTTGTAGCCAATAACACCTTTCATCTCCAGGTAAGCGTGTCGATCAGCTGTCATTATGTGTGAAAGAGAGGAGAGGAGAGGTGTGGGGGTTGACACTCCTCTCCTTCCTATTAGGGCAGTGGTTCTCAACCAGTGGTCCTTGAGAAGGGGGGTAGGGGGTGGGGGGTAGGGGGGGAGGGGTGCTCTAAAGGTGTGTGACCTGTCACTCATTAGACTGATCAAATGGTGCCTGAATACACAGAGGAACATCTGTAGGTTCACATCCTCTTCTGAGGAAGACAGATTATCTACTTTGCATTATTCAAATACGATGACTTTATCAAAATTCTAAATTCAATTATTTTTTTAAAATTGGTGTCATTTGACCGTTTAGGTCCATAATGTTTTTCCAACTGCGCTGACAAAAAAATAAAGTCTTTCTAGATCTGAGAGTGTGAGACGAGAACATATATAAGTGAGTTTGTGCGTACGGTACATGTGCGTGCGTGCGTGCGTGCGTGCGTGCGTGTGTGTGTGCATGCGTACCATTAATCCTCAGCTGTGCGGTGGTCTGTGCGGCAGACGGCAGTCTGCAGTGGTACTCTCCGGCGTCGTCCATCTTCAGGTCTTTGATGAGGAGGATCCTCCTCTTGCCGTCGCTGATCATCTCGTATCGACCTCCTCCCTCTGGCAGTTCCACGTCTCCTCGGAACCACCTGACCTCCGCCGTGTCCTTGGACACCTCGCAGAGCAGCTTGATGCTGTCCGTCTCCGTTCCCTCCACGTTGCCCATGTTCTTAGAGAACCTCGTCTCCTCCTCTGTGAGAACAACAACAACATGTGGACATTTAGAACATGACTCGGTACAACAAACAAATTCATAATCATAATGTTGCCTATAATGATTGCATGCGTATATTATTGAAAAAATGTCTTCATGTGTTTAAAAAGAACATGATCTGAAACTCATTTTTACTGAATATAAAGTATTTGAACTAAGGGTTGCCGTTCCAAACTCTTTGTCGAGACACGCAAGCTTGTAGATCAGCTATTTTTGAGTAGATTCAATATGAAATAGTACTATATTGGTTAATGTATGTTTTATTATAATAATCTAAATCTACATTCTAAATTGTTCAAATCCTATCCTAATTCCTAACCGTATGTAATAATAAAGGCTTCATTGAGAAACGAAGGCTACATGTTTTTATAACATATAAATAAAAATGGACGTTTCTTACCAACAACAGTGAGCAGGCCGGAGGATTTGTTAGTCTTGGCGTCACATTCGTACTCTGCCTCGTCGTCGAACACAGACTTGTGCACGACGAGGACGTGTTTGACGCCCTCCGAGATCATTTCATATTTCTTCCCTTTCCTGATCTCACTTCCATCCTTGAACCAGCGGACCTGAGGACACCACGAGTCGAGTTAGAATCGTACAAGTACACTAACACGAGTATGAATGAATTAATGAATTAATGAATGGATATTAATTTCATACAGTTTAGAAGTCAATAGCATGAATATGAATGAATGAATGAATATTAATCTTGTTTATTTTTTCTCACACAAAATAAATGGTCAAGATATAACTGATGAATTAATTCAGTTATATCAGTGATGTCATCAGTAATGGATACCATGACTCGGTATCAGCGATGTCATCAGTAATGGCTACCATGACTGGGTGTCAGTGGTGTCAAGTAAGACAGCTAAATGAGTTGTAATTAGTTGTCACCTATTGACAGATGCTGGAGTTATACTAATACTACTGACAGATGCTACTTGTTATACTAATGCTCAGTGGTGGTTACCTGTTAATTAACATGTTAATTAGATAACAACATGTCCTTCAATGACCACAGATGCTCTCAGGATGATATTTAGATACATTTGAATGTTGTTTAGGCAGATGCTAGGTTTGATTGCTGTAATAACGTGGAGCGGTGGTGAGTAAAAACAGAGAGAAGGGCTGGGGAGAGCGGTGGTTTGCTCTTCACCGCGGCTCCGTGACGTCATGTTGTAGTTGCGGTGGTCACCTTACCACCGATAAATCAGACTATGAATAACGCTCAAGTCTTTGGTATGACCCGGTCGGGGATCGAACCCCGACCTTCTAACCACTAGGCCACTGAGCTGGACCCAGTCTGTAGCATCTGCTAAATCGTAAATTCTATACTGTGAAGTGACAATACGAAGTGACATCCGTTTATATATTCTATAATTCCAAAGGTCACAGATTGGCTGAGCGTACGATACATACCTTGACATTCTCTCGGGACAGGACACATTCAAACCTGGCAGATTCCTTCTCCCTGACCTCCACGTCGTGGAGCGGGACGGAGAAGTCTACATGTGGAGCTGTCAATCACAGGAGTTCAGGAGGGTTACATGACATCAGCAGCAGCTGTGACTGACAGGCTGACTGACAACAGGACGTCACACCACAGGAGGTCTGACTCAGCCCCAAAGTCACAAGTCACTGTCTTCACACACTTAGTTTCAACACAGCATTGGACCTCATGGAAGCCAAAGCCAATACAGAATAATATTAGCAATTGCAAGTGTCAGTTGACTCTATGTAATACATTTTTACCAGACTTCAGTGTTGATTTTGTCGACTAAAACTATGAGGAACAATATCCGCCGACTACCTTTTTTCACTGATGAAAACTAAATGGAAACTAAATGAAAACCAAGCTATGATGACCAAAACTAAGACTAAATATATTGACAATTTCGTCAACAAATAAAAACTAGACTAACATGTTAGGAAGGGACTAGTGGACAAGAGATCCAGTATAAGTAAAAGACACAAGTCATTTTAGGCTTGGTTGCATGCGTCTCTCTGCGACGCGGTGTGAGCATGTAGATCGGCTATTTTCAGCAAGTGTAAAATCAGTCATTACGACAGCATAAAAGGAGAAAACTAGACTAACACACATTCCAGGTGAATAAATGTGACTAAAACTAAATAAACTATTCAAAAGACTATGACTAAAATTAAATCAAAATGTGCCTGTCAAAATCAACACTGCCAGATGTTCTACAAGTACAGATGCTGATAATGTCATAATGTCATAATGTCATACATCATAATAATGTAATAATGGCAAAATCTATTAATAAATCTATACATAAACGACATAATAAACTGACAATAACAAGTAGTGTGGTTGCCCTGTGGCCATAACCACACTACTAACAATTACTTTAGTCTCCATTCTTTATATGTTTGTCTCAGTACATAATTCTGTGAAATTTGTCCATTACCCATCCTAGGAAAACATTTACCCATCCTAACTTCCTAACTGCTAGGGAGACATTTACCCATCCTAACTGCTGGAAAAGATTCTGAATAACTGCTTTTATTCAGAATCAGAATCAATACAGATGGTCAATACAGTCGGGGGTTGAATGCCTTGCTCAGGTTTACTTTGACACAGAGTGGTGCCGGGATGCCAACCAGGGACCTTCTGTTCTCTCTAAACCACACCAGAAAAATAACAACTGCACCTAATTTCCAAACGGTGTAAACTAGAATGTAGTGCAGGTTCATTTCCATATCATCATCATGATTTCCAGGCTGGTGTGATTAGATCATAACTGATTTATCATCATTATGATCTCTATAATTACTGTCGTGTTTTCTATCTTAAAGGACCACTCCACGCATTTTCAACCATATGATCTTCACTGTAATTGGCCCTCTCTAATGCTCATTACCAAGATGGCACCAATGTCTGTTCAGTCTGTGTCTCAGAGGAGGAGGGGCCAAACCTGCATACCAATGACATCATCGATAGGAAGGTTTGATCATTTCAAACAAGATGTGAAACTTTTTTTCCTGATTAATTTTCTATTTTCAGAATACTCAGCTTCCACAAAGAGAAAGGCTGTAGTTTCTATGTATGGATGGATGGGGGTTGGGAATCCCCCACCGATGATGTCACTGGATGGGGGTTGGGAATCCCCCATCGATGACATCACTGGGGATTAGGATCCACTGCCGAACCAATGAGACGCACACAGAGCAAGCTAAATTCTTAAAATGAGCAAGAAAATGGTAGTGAAAGTGGTCCTTTAATGTCAAACACTGTGGGCTGAGTTCTACAGCATTTAATATGACAAGGTGCCTGTATAACTACGGTACAGGTGAATGGTTTCTCTCCTAAGTTAAACCATTGAACCTTGGTAGTGTAAAAGCAGACATTATGGTGGTACGTACGTATGACGTCCAGGTAGCAGGAGGTCTTAAAGTCCTTGGCGTCGCAGGTGTAGGTCCGGGCGTCGTCCATGGTGCAGTCGAGGACGCGCAGCGCCCTGACGCGCCCAGACGACACGATTTCGTACTTTTTGCTCTTGGCTCGGACCTCCTGTCCGTCCCGCAGCCACGAGACCACGGCGTTCTCCCGGGACACCTGGCACTCCAGCGTGGCCGTGGCCTCCTCCTCGGCCGTCTGGTCCTCCAGAGGCACCGTGAACTCCACCGGAGGTTCTGGATGAGGCCGAGGGGCGGTACGGGGGGTACGGGGAGGGGGTTAGTCATGTTAACAGAGGAGCTGGAGCTCAGTGGGGTCCAGCGGCCGGGGGGAGACCTGAGGGGTCCCGGGGGGAGACCTCTGCTCCCCTCCCTCCTCTGAGGGGTCCCGACCCCTCAGAGATCACATTTAACTAAATGTGATTGAAAACAGCGGATCTAGAGTAGCGCCACAACGCACTTCGTCTGCTGTGTGTAGTTTATAATTATATGTACTAACATAGACGTTTATCTGATCATCTGACAAAATAATAAGCTTTGGTCAGCAAATAAGCAAAAAAACAACAACTAAACAACTAAAAAATAAAGAAAGGGACAATTTGGCAGACATAAGACATAAGCATGACATATTCTTTACATGGGCGTGTAAAGAACGAGACAGACCTGAAAAGGCAACAATTTAAATTAAAATACACATAGAAAGACATAAGCATGGCACATATTCTTTACATACGTAAAGAACGAGACAGACCTAAACAGGCAGTCATTTAACATGAATTATACTATATATAAATAATAATGTGATATTGTGGGCTGTGATCGCAGCCTACTGTGTGCCTGTAGCCTACAACTAATAACCGTAAAGCAACTTCCTATGCGATTAATGTTGGGGGGGGACGGGGGACGGGGGGGGGGGGGACGCACGCAGGCCCTTTGATTTGATGTAGCCTCTCGGCCCTGAGAGAGCGCGATCCGAGAATCCACGGACCTCGAAATACTTACCAGAGGAACCAGCAAAAGCCTCAGAGCGGTATGCCAGAGATACGATACGGCTTCCACTGCAATGTGGAGCTAAATGCCTTCCTACAGACATGACCATATATATATATAAATATATTTATATTGCCATTGAGCATATATATAAATATATTTTACCTCCATGAGATGCTCCACAATGCTGTTGATTTGCTCCCTAGCCTGTGCTCAGAGGTGAGCATGAATATGTCAGCAGAGAATTGGGACGAGGAGGGCATGGGTTGATGATTACGCTTGAATTCTGCGTGCTGATAATAAAAACACAATACTAAAGTACACTTGCAGCTTTTGTTATTGACAGTAAATTGTTTAACAACCAGGTTTGCTTGACTTTGTTTGGTTTTCAGCTCTCTTAGGGAGATTCTGACTTGCAAGTGTACATCAATTTTGTTTGGATTGTATTGTTCCACTTTTTTGCTTTGGTAATGTAAACGTAGGCCTATGTTTTCTCATGCCAATAAAGCTCCTTTGAATTGAAAATTGAATTGTGCTGCTGAGCCACAAAGGCCCCAAATATCATCCTCTGAGTTGAAGTAAATTCATAGCATGTTATTTGGATGACCCCGGCCTATGGGATCACAGACCCCGGACCTATGGGATCACATGAATCCTTGAATGATTACTATTGTAATTTTCCCCTGACTGGACCAGTCAACACCAAGGACAATAGTCCTTCCACTCTGTTCTGCATACGGTGTGATTTGTGACACTTTAGAGATGTAAATGTTTAATGAGCAGTGGATCTCAAAGTGGGGTCGTTGAAGGAAGGGGTTCCAAATGGTTCCCCTTTTACAAGTCTGTAACTCTGAGAGTGTATATACACATGGGAACCAAATGGACCCTCACCACTGGTCCATTTTGTTCCATTATGAACTCTCAGAGTATTGGACGGATCAGAAGAGGACTTCTTACCTCCCACTATGAGATGGGCTTCCGTCTGGAAGTCCTTCGCCACCAGTTTCACCTCCCCGGCCTCTTCCAGTTTCACATCCCTGATGGTCAGGCTGTGCTTCTGCACGTCCATCCTGATGACCACCTGTGAACCAAAACACGCATAATAAATCAGCTGATGGCTGGGCTGGGGCGGGGTGGGGGGGGGTGAGGGGGGGTCCTGACAGTGACAGGCAGGGGTCAGCCTGCTGTAATTGAACGCAGGCAGCTGGTTAGCTAGCTAGGGCTGCATTTAAACCACCCGTCCACCCTGTCCTATCCTGCTGTGTGCTACCTGACTCCACCATGTACAGATCCTCTCTCTCTCTCTCAGGCCGTATTTCACTAATTAGTACAGCAGTGACCCATTTTAACTCCAGAAGCACTTCAGCAGAAGTACAGTTCCATTAACTTAACAGAAGTGCAGTTCCATTAACTTAACAGAAGTACAGTTCCTTAACTTAACAGAAGTACAGTTCCTTTCTGCAGATGTTCTCTGTCTCTCTCTGACACCATGCAGTGTACAGTATGGCTCCCAGCAGGGAGTGTTATATGTTGTTTGAACAGCAGCAACAACAGAGACAGAGACTTTCTCTAAAGCATTCAGATCACTTCCACCAACAAGGAGCTTATATGAAAACCACAGGATTAGCAGACTGCTCTTCTAATTGAAGAAGCATGTACTTCAATAGGATATTATAGTATATACTTATAGGACACAATATACTCTTTCTATATAGTGTTAATAATGACCCCGGTTTCAGTTTAAACTCAAACTTGGGACAGTGTTTCTGATTGTGATCATGTCAACGGTGGTTACAAACCAAACCATACAGTTTGTGTACCAGACAGTACAACCAGTACAGATTATTATGTCAAACACATGTTTTACGACACATATTTTCTTTCTTTATACAGTAGCTTCATTACGTCTATATTCACAACGGCTGTACAAGTAGCTGTACAGCATCTCAGTGCATTAAACCCTGTATACTTCCTTGACCGGAGTCCCCCAGGGGTCTGAATCAGAAAAATTCGCCGGGAAATTAGCAGATCTACAAGCTCACAACGTGTTGTGGTGCTTTGTGAGCTTGTAGATCTGCTCATTTCCCCCGAATGTTCTGTCTATTAATTTATGACACATTCTGAGAACCCATCGTCAAAAAATAAAGGAAAAAACAACGCCGTCAGTCAGTCTTTCCCCGAGAGACACATGACATGGACAGAATAGGGACGCTGGGGTTCAAGTTGGTAACCACTTCAAACGTAAAAAAAGAAAAATGGCAGATCTACAAGTGAGCTTGCATATTGGCTATGTTTTGTATTGTTGTGCTACTCTGCTTCCAAACAAGCTGCATACTAGTGCTTATAATCTTTAACCTAACGACCAGCACGCCACACAGAAACACTGGTGAAAATGGCAGCTATACTAACCTAACCAGTCATTCAAATGAATTGTGGTGGACAGGCTGTTTAGTTTGTCGACACGTGTAACATGCAACAAAATAAATGTCTTGCCCAACTGCTGCGCCGGCCCAGAAAAGCTCTCCGGCCTTCGGACCTTCCTGAAGCTCCAGTATCACATTACAGGCCATCATCTATCTGAATAATCCTTCATTATGTTGGGGATGTGAGCGCTGCGCTGTGTGGCGTGGCCTCTCTTCTCCCACACCATTTCCATATCACAATTACTTTACCAATGTTAACAAGGCACATTATGAGGGTTTTAAAACATTAAAAGGCCGTCAAAGAGCAGTTGCCACCTGCCCTCCTGGCCTGCCTGGCCTGCCTGCTCACGGTGTCTCGGGGAACAGTTTAAAAATAAACCGGGAGAACGCTTGCAGGGCAGAAAATCTCAATACCCAGATCGAATGCTCGTCTGGAATCCCAATCCTCGCAGTGCCTTATATGAAGAAAGCACGGAGCAACGCACACGGATTCAACAATAATAAACTAAGACATTACTATAATTATTATTATTGTTATTGTTATTGTTTAAGACGATGTACTCTTGCATGCATAATCTCAGTTTGCATTGATCCAACCGCAGACCAAGCTATGAGGGAATATTTTTGCAAAAGCTCTTTTATTATTGCAAAATAAAGGTTATGTTTATTGATATCATTAGGCAGCGGTGCTCAGCGTGGGGGTCCGGGGACCCCTCAGGGGTCCTCGGGAGTCACGGTGGGCGGGTCTGTAGCTCTGAGAGAGTTGAAATGGACCGACCCTTACGGGTCGATTTGGTTCCATTTGTAAACTTTCAGAGTTGATGTAACAGTAACACCAAAGTTAAATCTAAACCTTTACACTGTAGATTACAGTCTTATCACACTGGGGGTCCTTGACATTAAACAGGCTACTTTGCTACTTTTACTCAAGTAAAAAACTGAATATTATTATACTTTGTTACAAGTAGGAGTCCTAAATTAAAAATGTACTTGAGTAAAAGTACAAAAGTATCAGCATCATACTTAAGGTACCAAAAGTAAAATAACTCATTGTTGTCAAGTTTTAAAATGTATAAAAAAATGATTTGAAAATAGCAGATCTGCAGTGAGCTTGTAGATCAGTGGGGCCTCAGTCCGTTGGTGTCACTAAGCCGTTTAGCGAGGCTTCAAGTGTAATGCTTTATGGTGTCGTCCACTCACAGTTAACAGTTTTTTTGTATTGAGTTGTGCTTGAAATGTACTGTAATTCTGCATACTGTTAATACATCAATCAATCAATCAATCAATCAAAACTCACCCTTTCGCTGGCCACCACCTTGATGCCTGCCACGAACCACTCCACGGGGATGTCCTCGAAGGACAGCTCGCACTCGAAGGTGGCCGTCTCACCGGCCGTCACCACCACGTCACACAAGGGCCTCTGGAGGCCGATGATACGTTCTTCGGGTTGGGGTTGGGGAGAAGACATGGTTTAGTTTGAGTTCAACCCCTTTCCCCGAAAAAATAAAACTCAAAAAGATCCTCCACAGCTCCACAGAAAAGTTAATCCAATAAAAGTTGTCTCAATATTCCTGCATTGAGTCGAATGTGACGGGTCGCTGTAAGCCCTCAGTACAACTGAGAGAGACTAGTCTCTGGACACCGGGACACTGGGGGAAAGGGGGGGACCCTGGCTCATTAGCATACGACCTGCCAGGGTGGGGGTGGGAGGGGGGGTCAGGCCCTCCCCTCCTGCCAATCACTGACAGCTCTGGATAAGGCATGTGGATTCTAAAATAACCCTGGGGCCCCGATTGGCCGAGAGCCAAACCGATGGAGAAGGAGACCCCCCCCCCCAATCTGTCCCTGTCAATCAATTCACCTCAGCTTGGAATTTCCCAGGAAAAAAAGCAGAATGTCCAGGAGTTGCACACGCACACATACCTGCTTACATCACTTCCTGTTGGCATTAAGGTGAGGTGTGTTGGCACAGCGGGGGGGAGCGAGGGGTTAACTGGCAGATAACTGTCAGGAATGTGGAGTCCCCGATTAACGAGATCCCTAAAACATTTACAGCTGAGCTGCCTCGCATAGCTGACTCTAACGAGGTGCTTAATGCCACGTGAGCTGCGTCACCGTATTTCCATGTTTCAATACTTCACTACATCTCAGAACTGTTTTACTAATTATTAAAAAAAATAAAAAATCTTTAGTTACTTTATAGATTTGGTTTAATGCAAAACATACATTAACTCAGTGGTTCCCAAAGTGGGGTCCGGGGACCCTCAGGGGGTCCCCAGCTAAATGATAGTTTGGAACCAAATGGACCCTTATGGGTCTGTAACTCTGAGAGTGTACAAATGGAACCAAATGGACCCATTAGGGTTCATTTGGTTCCATTTGTGTACACTCTCAGAGTTAAATTAACATTGATCCCAGAGATAGAAATCTTCTCTTATGGGGGTCCCTGGCATACCTTTTCAAATGGGGGTCTGCAGGGTTAATAAGTGTCAATTTGGGGGTCCTTTGACATGAAAAAGTTTGGGAACCACTGGCTTAACTAATAAAGCCCTATTTAATACTTTCAAAAGTCTCAGAACTTGAGCTTGTAGACAAGATATTAAAACAAAAAAAGTGGATACATTTAGAAAGATGTCACTACTTTTACTTGATATGTTGTTGCCAATGCTGTTGTACTTTTACTGTTTTAAGTAAAACACATCAATACAGAACTTTAACTCAATTTTTACATTGTGGGTTTGCTACTTCTACTAAGATCTGCCACTACTGCTGAAAAAAATACATTTCTTTACTTAAAATGTACTTGAGTAAAATTTGAAAAGTATCGGCATCATACTTAAAGGTACCAAAAGTAAAATAACTCATTGTTGTCGAGTTATAAAATGTATTAAAAAAAGGATTTGAAAATAGCAGATCTGTAGTGAGCTTAATTGTAGTTCAGCTATTTTCAACCGCATTGGAAATAGCAGAGCTTGTAGATCAGCTATTTTCAACAGCATTGGAAATAGCAGAGCTTGTAGATCAGCTATTTTCAACAGCATTGGAAATAGCAGAGATTGTAGATCGGCTATTTTCAACAGCATTGGAAATAGCAGAGCTTGTAGATCGGCTATTTTCAACAGCATTGGAAATAGCAGAGCTTGTAGATCGGCTATTTTCAACAGCATTGGAAATAGCAGAGCTTGTAGATCGGCTATTTTCAACTGAATGGAGTGTATATATACAGTAGAGCTTGAAGTCCATTATAATGTAATGTATGTTTTTGCAATAATAATAAAAATCTACAAAGTATAACAAAGTACAGTAACTACGGTTTTCAAATACATGTAGTATTTGAATCCGAGACGTAGTGGAGTTGAAGGACGAGTATTGGAACTTGGAAATGCTGAAGTAAAGTAGAAATACCTCCATAAAGTACAGTAGTACTACCAGAGTACATGAACTTTGTTACGTTGCACCAGCAGCACTGCTGGATACTACAGCATCTGGTATAGCTCCACCCTCTGGTGTGACATCATCATCATCAGCAGCAGCCAGCTGTCATTCTGTATTTGACAGACAGCTAGCTCCACTGAGAGGAAGGGAGGTGTGCGAGTTGACACTCAAGGAGGTGCACGGATAGGAACCCCAACCCGGGGTCCAGGACCCCATTGGGGGGAGGGGAAACATCAAGGGAGGGTAGCTGCTACTCTGGTGGAGGTAGCTAACAGGGATCTTAATGAATAAAAGGGGGGGGGGGGGGAGGGGGAGGTGTGTGTCTTGTCACTCATTAGGCTGAAAAGCTGCCTGAATCCACAGAGGAACAACTGTCTGTGGACTCACATCATCTGATGTGTGAGTGATCTCCAAGGTTTGATGAAGTTAAAGGGGAATTTCTCCCTAAACCTTTTTTTACAAAAGTAAGTTGATAATATGTATAATATGTAATATGATAATTATGTATATTGACCAAAATAAAATAAAATAAAGATATAAGAGAGCTGGGGCTGGAGCTGGGGCTGCTGCTGGGGGGGTCTAACATCAGCTCACGTAGACCAGGAAGAGTGCAGTGTCAACAATGCATGGAGTGTTGCTGTCACATCATCTAGAACAGATGTGAACAAAAAACAACTGCGCGATTGAGTTCTAGCGTTAGACCCCTCCAGCCCCAGCTTCATCTCCAGCTGCAGCCCCAGCTCCTCTATATGTTTTTTTTTTTTTTTTTTTGGTCAATATACATAATTATCAACTTACTTTTGTAAAAAAAAGGTTTAGGGAGAAATTCCCCTTTAAACTCACATCATCTGATGTGTGAGTGATCGCCAGAGTTTTTTTTTCTTTTTTATCCTTTATTTACCCAGGGTAGTAGCTGAGCACAAGTGCTCATTTTCAGCAACGCCCTGCACATAGAGACGCACAGACAGACGCACACATTAAAACCTGGGAGCTGACCACTAGTACGACCACAGTCTTATACTGTTGGCCACTAAGCAGCTCCACTGGAGCAGCTGGGGGTTCAGTGCCTTGCTCAAACTCACATCATCTGATGTGGGAGTGATCGCCATGGTTTGATAAAGTTGACTAAACCCAAACTAGAGTTGAACACACACTGTAAAATAACCTTTTAGTTAACCGAAATGACTACTATAGTGTGTTTACTACACTAAATGAAACAGTTTAAAATGATGGACAAAATGTCCATAGTTTTTTTTGTGAAGTATTTAGGTTGAAAAGTGAAATCCTTTTGAACCAGGCCCCTTACTTACAAACACCCCATAATGCTATAAATCCCATCTCCAGAGTGTCCACTGTGTGTCCATAGTGCTATAAATCCCATCTCCAGAGACTGTGTCCAGTTGTACTGAGGGCATTCGTACAAAACAACCCTTTTTAACTAACAAACTAAGCATTTTCACAAAAAAATGAAAACTAAACTGGCAAAACAGACGTAAAACTAAACTGAAATTGATGAACAGAAACAGAATGAAAGAAGAAAAGAAAAAAAAAACTTAAAAAACTATTAGACCGACATTCTAAATAGCAAAAATACAAAGACATTGATGACATTTGACCGTTTAAATCTAATTCACATTGATAAACAGACTTTATCTAGCTAGGCACATGTCAGTCACATCTTATTAACATCTTATTATCACATGTTAGTCAGTCACATGTCACTCAGACTGTGTGTGTGTGTGTGTGTGTGTGTGTGTGTGTGTGTGTGTGTGTGTGTGTGTGTGTGTGTGTGTGTGTGTGTGTGTGTGTGTGTGTGTTAGTGTTACAATTAATTTAGGCATTAAGCGGTCGCTCTTATGCAGAGCGACTTACAGGCGAGGTAAGCAAGGTAATCACAAACTGTACATAGAATAGAATGCAGGGAGAGGACTAGGATCACAGGGGAACCCAGAAAGGCATCATTTCTAAACAATACACAACATAACAATCTGTACATTGAAACCAGGATACCGAGCAAACAATGAACCTCAACCTAGAATCGCTTTACAGCTTTGTTAAATCGTAAATTGCACTCTCTTAACATTGTGGTATTATTGGTAGCAAAAACACACCCAAGTAACAACTGCGGTCTGCAAATGGTCAATAGGGGGTGAGGTGGAGTCTGAGGAAGCTAGTGGTAGGGGAATGAGGTGAAGTCTGAAAGAGGTTAGCGCTAGGAGAGTGAGATGGAGTCTGATGAGGTGAGCGCTAGGAGGGTGAGATGGAGTTTCAAGAGGTGAACGCTAGGGAGGGTGAGATGGAGTCCGATGAGGTGAGCGCTAGGGAGGGTGAGATGGAGTTTCAAGAGGTGAGCGCTAGGGAGGGTGAGATGGAGGTGAGCGCTAGGGAGGGTGAGATGGAGTCTCATGAAGGTGAGCGCTAGGGAGGGTGGAGGATGGAGTCTAATGAGGTGAACCCGAGGAGGGTGAGATGGAGTCTAATGAGGTGAACCCGAGGAGGGTGAGATGGAGTCTCATGAAGGTGAGTGCTAGGGAGGGTGAGATGGAGTCTCAACAGGTGAGCACTAGGGAGGGTGAGATGGAGTCTCAGGAGGTGAGCGCTAGGGAGGGTGAGATGGAGTCTTCACATTGAGGTTCTTCCGTTACCTTTCACCCTGAGCTGGGCCTTAGACTTGGCGTTAGCGGCCTGGAAGTGGACGGCTCCCGCCATGTCCAGGCGACAGTTATACAGAATCAACATGTGTCGGCTTCCCTCTTCCTTGATCTCCACGTCCTGGTCACACGGGGTGATACAGGGGTCACACGGGGTCATACAGGGTCACATAGGACCTATTTTCTATTTAACTATTTGTATAAAATGTGTGCGTGGTTAATAATGTGGGTTTTTATACATATTGAAAAGTTTCCAGCCCACAGCTCTCGAAATGTAAAAACAACATGAGCAGAAACTAGTGGGGTAGGTAAGGAGGGGAGGGGTCTTTGTTTGCAGTTGTTGGGGTGGTGTTGTTCTTACAGCAGAGGGGAGGAGAACGTCCCCTTTCAGTTTCCAGTTGGCGTGGACCTCTACCTCATCGATCTGTGTCTCAAACATGGCCGTCTCTGTCTCCGTTACCTCAACGCTGTGCAGCGCGCGCACAAACCTAATCTCACGCTCTGCAGAGAGACACATTGTGCAGACGGAGGAGCAGTTAGAACTTAGAACAAAGGAAAATAAAACAGAAACGGTGACCGGGAACGACCGGTGCACCTGAGAAGAATGAGCAGAACAAGGATGAGAAGAACTGGATGTAAGAACATGAACATATATAGCTGTAACATACATTCATAGAGCTAAAACATATATAGATATAAAGATATAGAGTGGTGTAACAATCAGGCGTATAGCTGGACGTCACTCTCATTCAGAGCGACTGACAGAATGCGTGAAAGTGGTAACACTTTATAAAAAGCCATTTTAACCCAAGTAACTTAAAGTCAGACCGCGTGTCACTTTTCAATTACAGATTGCCGATAATATTTCACTGGTATATATTTTTTGAAATAACCACAAAAAGACTACTAACAAATGTGTGGATTATAAGAACCATGTTCTTATTATAGTTCCAATGTTAGGAACTATAGCCCATAGGCACCCACTTTGTGGCGAGATCAAAGCGTGTCGCTACTCTCTTACTCTACGCGTTACTAGAGAGTTGGCTTATAAAGTGCTACCAACGATCACAGTGAGCCATGAAATGAACACCAAGCGGTGACAGAAAGACGGCGCCCGTGTCATCGGCGAGGACAGGAATAGGAGTGACACTGAGAGGGAGGGATGGAGGGATGGATAGATGGGCTCCTCTCATTGGTCCGGGGGGCGTTACCTTCGATGTCCAGCGTGGCCATGGTTTTGTCAGAGCCACAGTCGCAGCTGTACGTGCCACCGCTGCTCTGCGCCGCCTTCCTGATGGTCAGAATGCGTTTCTTCCCGTCGCTCTGCACCAGAACGTTCTTGGACGGGAGGATCTCGTTACCGTCTTTGAACCACCTGACGCGGCCCGAGGCCTTGCTCAGCTCGCACACCAGAAACACCTCGTCCGCCTCCACGGCCGAGTAGTTCTGGAGCTTGGTGGTGAAGTAAAGATCGCCCTCTGGAGGAATAACAACACAACATTCAGCGGCGTGTGTGATGCCACCATGGCGTCGGCGAGGTCGTGGCTACGCAAGATTAACCACATGAACCCTGCATGATGGCGTCCCTATTCTGGCGGGGAGAGCCATCCGAGAAAAGTAGCCAATCTCAGCAAGCGGTTGTTTTTTATTCTCGGCGAAGATATCGCTGCTGTCAGATAGAAACCTTGTAGATCTGTGTCTCAACCCCCCATACAGTAATGACCAATGGTATTAAAGTAGAGCAAATAGCCAATCTAACAAGCTCCAATGGGTTGCATCGCAACCCATTGGAGCCATGCGAGTGACTAAAAGCCATGTGAGTGACTAAAATAACTACACAGGATCCATGTTTTGTCCCGTTTCCTTAAAAGCTATAGGTTTCCACCTGACAGCTATGCCATTTAGTGTATAGAGCCAAAGCAGGAGGGTGCCTAGCAGAGAGCCCTGTGGCACTCCCTCCAGTCAACCAAAGCGTATATATATATATATATATATATATATATATATATATATATATAGGATTCAAGTGGTTAATCAGAAAGAATTCCCTGGACGGGAGGTTTAAAGACGTCACGTGGGGACTGACTGACCGATGACAGTGAGCATGGCCTCCGAGGCCTTGCCCAGGGCCTCCACTCTGATCATGGAGGTGTCGTCCATGGTGACCTCCTTGAAGGCCAGCGTGTGGACCTTCCCCTGGTCCCACATGTGGACCACCTTGGTGGGGTGCAGGCGAGCCTCGTTCTTGTACCAGACCACCGGCACCTTGTGGGACAGTTCCACGCTGAACTCGGCCGTCTCGCGCTCCTTCACCGTGACGTCTTTAATGGGCCTGAGGAACTCCAGGCGGATTCCTGACCGTGATAAATTCATATATAAATGATGATAATAATAATAATGTTTTGAAAGTACCTTTTTTTCCATATGTTTTCACCGAGAGCATTGAAGCAGCAGTCTTCTTTGCTCACCTTGAATGACCAGTTTTGCGGCCGTTCTGTTGTCTTCGGCCTCAAATATGTATTTTCCTTCATCCTCGTATCTGGCTGATCGGATGAGCAGAGAGTGTCTCTTGCCCTCCACCAGAAGCTCATGCTTCTCGTCGTGGCCTCTCGCCAGTTCCTGAGTTCCCTTCAGCCAGCGGAAGCTTTTGGCTTCTCGGGAAACCTCACACTCAAACCGCGCCTCGTCCTTTTCATACACATACACGTCGCTGAGCGGCGTGACAAACTGAACGGGAGGTTCTGTTAGAGTCAGAGAGACACAGTTAGCATCACACGGAACGCTGAGGAACCGCCAGGACGCCTGCAAGGCTAACAGAAGAGCGCATTCGTGCTTTTCAAAATGCAACAGTGATTTGCCCTATATGCAGTCAGCACTGTTGTGTTTTTTGTAAAGCAGAAAGCGAAATAAAAAATATATAAAAATCTCACCCAGTGCAAAGTGAGCGGTGCCTTTGATGAGTTCATTTCATTAAGCTATGTGAACTGAACAATGTTAAAATGCCTGTCCGTTCATTTCAAGGCTGCTCCACAGCACCGCTCAGTGGCCGCAGCAGATATGGACAAATGGACTAACGAAACTGTGCCGACAAATAAGACAAATAAGACACACGCGGTCAAATGTTTGGAGTGGCTTGCACCGCTCAAAAAAAAGACTCACACGGGAGAAGAAGCGACGATGAAGACGTACATGAAAAGAGCAGTTTGATTTGTCCTCGTAAAGACGCTAGCTTCATTATTACTACATGAAGTGAAATCTCACCCTTCACTTTGAGGTTAGCGGAACACTTGGCGTTGGCCGCGGTGAAGGTCAACTCTCCCGTCAGAGGGACCTTACAGTTGTAAAAGATCAGGGTGTGCTTCGCTCCGTCCTCCACAATGTCAACATCCTGCAGAACCAGCAGGTTTCAGGGAAACAGCGTGATTCACGGAATAAAGCAACATAAATGGTGTTTTATAGGGCCGGCCAGCTGAAGAAATCATGACATTTAACTGAGACCATCAATTCATGTTTCTGGAAGATGCTGCTAAACTTGTATTCGATTCTATAGCTAGTTTGATCACTTCAAATACTCTTTCATCTTAACATAACTAATGACCGAAAAGCCTAATGACCGAAGAGCCGATCTACAAGCTCACAACACGTTGCAGCGTCACGTTTCGTGAGCTTGTAGTTCTGCTGTTTTCGGTGTGCAAATGACTGAAATCAGTGGAGACTGAGAACTTGAATCCATAAGTGATTACAGCGGGACTGTGTTCAGTCACATCATATCAGACGCTCAGTTGAGCACGGTGGACGTGTGAAATTGTAAAAAGTTGTAAAAAGATGTTTGTCTAAATTGAAAGTGAACTGCAGGTTATTATTATTAGATAATGCAGTAGAACGTAAACGTACGGCTGAGGGACTGAGGACTTCTCCGTTCAGTTTCCACTGGCCGTGGATATCGTCCTCAGAGATCTCCACCTCGAAGCGAGCCGTCTCGCCGTCGAACACCTCAACGCCGTATAGCGGGCGAATCACCCTGATGTCACGAGCTGACGTCCAGGAGAGGTCAAAGGTTAACGTGTGTGTAACGACGTGTGTCGTTCAGGTTAACTTAACGACACATGTTAAGACACACAAGAAGAAAACGCCCACACATACATAGACACATACAGATGAAGTTGGGAGAACTCTTGTAGCATTTCTACCATGGTGGGGGAAAGATGGTGATGGAATGGAAAACGTCAACAGAAAACCACTATATGGAGAATGCAAGGGTTGACCAAGAGGCGATTAGGAGGAGGTGGAGGTGAAGAGGATGGAGGCTGGTGAGGGAGGAGGAGGATGTATTTTTTTTAACTGGGGAGCGCCCGGCGGCAGCCGTGGGCGAGATTATGTCGATGAAACGGATGGATCTCAAATGAACCGTTGCAGCGTTCGTTACCTTCGATGTTCAGCGTGGCGCTCGTCTTGTCCGTTCCGCAGTCACACACGTACTGCCCCCTGTCCTCGTCCTCCACCTTCCTGATGGTCAGGATCCTGCGCTTGCCTTCGGCCCTGACCGACAGCACCCTGGAGGCTTTGACCGGGGCCTCGTCGTGGTACCACACCACGTCCACCTCCCTGCTCAGCTCGCAGTCCAGAACCACCTCGTCTTTCTCCACCGCAGTGTAATCCTGCAGCTTAACCGTGAAGTACGCGTCGCCCTCTGGAGGGAGGGAAGGAACACCACGTCATTCAGTCCCAGATGAATATGTAGTGCAACGAATACTCTACGGGACAACCGGTGACACAATCGTTAGGATGATTAGGGGAAGGATGGATGGAGGGGCGGGATGGATGGGGGATGAAATCATCCGTTGGATCTCAGAGGAACGGTCAGGGAACTGTGAGCTTGTTGTTACTGTATCAGATACAGATGTACTGTACAACACGAACGGGTGGATGAAAAAAAGACACAACATACACATGACGGCAAACATGAATTGACACCATGACAAACACGGAAACCAGGAGGACGAACACAAACCAACCAACAAACAAACAAACAAACGATGGGCTGTGGTCAGTGGATGACCGACGGGGTATACGTGAGGCGGTAGTGTGGCTGGAGGGGATGGAGAGAGAGAGATGAGCACACACAGGTCGTGGTTATACCTATGACCGTCAGGTTGGCCATGGACGGAATGCCTTTGGCCTCGGCCTTGACCTGGCAGGTGTCGTCCAGAGTCACCTCTCTCATTTCCAGAGTGTGTTTTTTGCCGTCGACGCGCGTCAGCACCGTCCTGCTGGGATGGACCTTAGCGTCGTTGCGGTACCACGTGACCGGCACGTTGTCGTGCGACAGCTCCAGCTCGAAGCGAGCCGTTTTGCCCTCCTTCACGGTCTGGTCCTTGATGGGCGTTATGAACTTGAGCCTTATGCCTACAGGATGTTAGCAAGGGCACGTCCATATAAGGAGTTAGTCTCAGAGAGAGGGATGCGACCAGCTCAGTTAAACAATGTCCTGAATCAGTGGTGGAAAGCAACTGAAGTACTTTAACTTTATTTCTATTATATTTTTTATAATTATGTAGCATAGCCACGGGAAGGAGACCCCCGGGAAGACCATTTGGGACCAGATGGATGGATTATATCTCCAAACTGGCCTTAGTTTGGAACGCCTCAGGATTACCCCAGGATGAAGTTACTAATGTTGCTCTGGAGGAGAGGGAAGTCTGGAGCTCTCTGGTGGAGCTATTGCCCCCGTGACCTGACTACGGATAAGCGGTTGAAGATGGATGGATGGATAATTATTTATCATATTTAGCGTTATATATAATTTGGCAAAGTTTGATTTTTTTTTTTACTTTGTACTTCTTCCGTTCCACCACTGGTTAGAAGTGCTCCTCTAACACTTACCCTCCACTGTGAGTCTGGCCGTGGAGGTCTGACCCAGAATCTGGACACGGTACTGGTCCTCGTCGTGGAACTCACAGCACTTTATGACCAGCATGTGTTTCTGTCCATCATCGATGATGTCATACTTCTGATCCGGGGTGATGATGTCATCCCCCCTGTACCACATGACCTTTGACACCCTGTCCCTGTTGACGCGGCACTCGAACTTGGCCTGTTTCTTTTCGGGGACGCTCACGTCCTTCAGAGGCACAACGAAGGCCAGCTCCATTTCTGGGAGGCGTGAGGGGGAGGGGGTTAGGGGATGTACTGTTCAACACGGCAGGGCTGGGCTGGGACGCAACGCCAGCACAGCACAAACAACACAACAACAACAATACAACGACAAAACAAAAATTAACACAAACTTTGACAACACAGCCCGGCGGGCTGCTTGGCAGAGTGACTCGTTCAACCTAATGAACCCAGCAGACTTAAAGTACACGTACACACAACACCCTCCCTGTGCAGTTTAGTCCATGTTCTTCAGCTCTACAGGGACACAACACGTCAAACATATAAACATTCAATAGACAGACAGCATGACACATATGACACACGATAGACAGACAATATGAATCATAAACATGTCGACGCTAGACAGACAGACAGTAACAATATGAATCATATGGCACACAATAGACAGACATATGACACACGATGGGCAGACAATATGACTCATAAACATGTCGACGCTAGACAGACAGACAGACAGACAGACAGACAGACAGACAGACAGACAGACAGACAGACAGACAGACAGACAGACAGACAGACAGACAGACAGACAGTAACAATATGAATCATAAACATGTAGACAGACAGTCGTAACCCACGTGGAGCGTCTGGGAGAGAAGCTGTTCTTCTGTCTTCCGGTGATGTGACGAGTCCGACTCAGTCTCTGAGCAACAACCCAAGCTTCATTTTAAATATATATATGGGATACAAACGGAATGAGACACCCACGCCAACCACCTATGTCAAATAAAGCTATATGGTCCGCACTCATGCAAAACAACTTTATTGGAGAAAAAAAAAGGTACAGCGGACCTTATGTCTTTATTTTAGCTAACTCCGCGAGGGCCGCGGTGAGGCAGAGCGGGGCGGTCAGCCCGTATAGCGAGGGCCGCGGTGAAGCAGAGCGGGGCGGTCACCCCATATAGCGAGGGCAGCGGTGAGGCGGGGCGGTCGGCCCTTATAGCGGAGGACTCTTTCACTGGGTTTACCTTTGACGGTCAGCATGGCGTTGGTCTGGGCGTTCAGGGCCGTGTACGTCACCTCTCCAGCCTGGACCATCAGCACGGCCTTCAGGGTCAACCTGCGCTTGGTGCCCTCCATCTGGATCTCACACACCTGTCGAGGAGCATCACACCACAGAGCATTATTACACCATCTGGATCATCTCACACGTCTGTTATTTTGAAATCAAAATAGTCCCATGTGTGTGCGTTTGTTTGTGTGTGTGTGTGTGTGTGTGTGTCTGTGTCGTGCGCGCCTCCTTCCTAACCGCATCACTGTCGTGGCAATAATGACAGTAAAGCACATCCTCTGGTGTAGAACCGCTTAAATACAATTCACAGCTGAATAAGGTATCAGTAATTGTCACGTGTTTAAAGATCTGGGCATTGTGAAGGTTGAAGGAACGTGATCTCACCGGAGATCGCGTCAGAACCTCTCCTTTGAGCTTCCATTCTCCTGGAATATCATCCTCCGATATCTCTGTCTCAAACGTAACGTCGTCCTTCTCTGTCACCTCCATGCTGGCCAGAGGCTTCAGCACCTCTGCCTCGCGCTCTGGAAACATAACGCTCTGTCAGTATAGCCCAGACAGACAGACAGACAGACAGACAGACAGACAGACAGACAGACAGACAGACAGACAGACAGACAGTACCTCCCAGGGTCAGCTTGGCGGGGTAAGGCCGTTTCTCTATCTCCACGGTGTATTCCGCTACGTCTTCGGGCTGACAGTTCTTGATGGTCAGAGTGAGCACCTTGCCGTCCTTCGTGATCTCCACCTTGTCGGACGGCTTCAGCTCGGCGTCTCCCTTCAGCCACCTGATGGGGCCCTCCGTGTCCTTGACCAGCTCGCACTTGAACACGGCCGTGGCTTTGGGCTTCACGTGACAGTTGTTCAGAGGCTTGGAGAGCCAGTCAGTGATGATCTCTGCGGGACGCAGGGTGGCATATGTGTGTTACTCACTAGGACTTTAAGCAACTAGTCAACTATTCAACTAGTCGACTATTCAACTAGTCGACTATTCAACTAGTCGACGAGTAAATCCACTAGTTGACCTTGTTGGTACTAGTTGACTAGTTGATAGGCCTCAAGATCAGGTAGAATGCTAGATTATAGTCACCAATGTACAGTTTTTACATAATAGGTAGTTAAACAACTAGTCAACTAGTAAAAATCACTAGAAGTAAAAGCCCTATTACTCACATGTATAAACTTTATAGACCTGAGGCAGATTCTAAAAAAAGAAATAACTGTTTTCTGGAAAAACCTCATATACCTATAACGGTGGTTCTCATACTATTTCATGTCAAGGACCCCCAAAAATGATATGTATTGGGCCGCCGACCCCCCATCTGAAAATATGTTGTTCCAGGGTGTGTGTGTGTGTGTGTGTGTGTGTGTGTGTGTGTGTGTGTGTGTGTGTTTAGGTTTCCTGTCCATACAATTGCACCCCCTGGTGGCCACCCAGTGTTACTTTTGTCGACATAAACTATGACTAAAAGTGCTCCTTTATTCCCTTTTCACCTCCTTTTGTCACTGACTAAAACTAAATGAAAATTAAGCTATGGTGACAAAAACAGGTGACTAAAACTAAATGAAAACTAAGCTATGGTGACTAAAACTAAATGAAAACTAAGCTATGGTGACAAAAACAGGTGACTAAAACTAAATGAAAACTAAGCTATGGTGACTAAACTTCCCTCTGAAAATAGCAGATCTAGCAGCCCACAACGCGCCACAGCGTGACCCGTTGTGAACTTGTAGATCGTCTATTTCAAACATGCAACCCAAGTGTGAAATCAGCCATTACGGCGCGCCAAAATACATTTTGTCGACAAAATCAACAGTAGATTTAGCCGACTAAAATATGTTGATATTTAGTTGACTAAAATTAGACTAACACTGAAACTTTTCAGATTGCTAAAATATGACAAAAAAAATAAAAATAAATGAAACTTGAATCAAAAGGGCTAGCCTACGAGTGACTGAAAATAAATCAAAATGTGACCGTCCTGACTCCTGACCAACAGTGGCCACCAGTGGCCTGGCTGGGCTCTGCCACGCTGCCCTAACTTCTTACCGATTATCTTTTTTTGAGTGGTGCAAGCCACTCCCTTACGGACTTATGTGTGTGGGTAGCTGGCTGGCTGGGTGGGTATGTATGAGCACGAAAACAGCATGATTGTTTAACTCTGTCATTTCTCAACCGTTTCGGATGCGGGGCGGCACGCCGGAACCGGGCCGGCCCCCTGGGCGCGTTCCTGGGGGTCTGGAACCCCCCCCCCCCCCCGGGAACCCCCGCACGGAGTTGCACCACTCACTTCACACGGGTGTGATTTTTCTTTTTTTATACCACGATTTTGCAACCTATTTTTTCACCCAGTGTCAATTATCTAATCATTTCCTCTGCCAACCTGGGGGGAGGGGGGGGGGGGGGGGCAGCGGACTGACCTCATGCTTCCTTCTATGCATGAGGAGTCCAAGCTTCTTCTTATCACCTGATAGGGGGGAGTTTCCCCGGCCGGACATAGCGCGTGGAAGGAACACGTTATTCCGACCAGTTCCTTTCCCCTCCATCAGGCGCCAAGGCTGGCCAGGGGGAGGTCGTTTTAGAGACCAGGATTACTGCATGTTTTTGTGAGGGTAAACTCTACACAGAAAGGCCCTTTCGCCAACCCCGCCTCGGGTATGGCTGGGCACTGATGACGCGGCTTACCGATGATCGTGACCTGGGAGGAGGTCACCACGGTCTCCTGACCGTCCACCTCACACGTGTATTTTCCGGCGTCCTTCAACGTGGAGTTCTGGATGGTGACGGCATGGCCCAGGCCGATCACGTTGATGGTGCACTTGCCGTCCCTCTTGACCAGGAAGTGTCCGTCCCTCTTCCAGATGACGTCCTTCTCCTTGTTGAGCTCACAGCTCAGGTACATGGACTGGCCCTTGATGGTGGACGTCACCTCGGGCAGCTCCTTGGTCCACACCACGGGCAGCTCTGCATGGGGGAGAGAGGAACATGTTCAATTACACGCGGTCAACAAACGTCATTTCTAACAAACGCTATTTCTAACTATTGTTCTTTCTTTCTTTCTTTCTTTCTTTCTTTCTTTCTTTCTTTCTTTCTTTCTTTCTTTCTATTCAAAATCTTTTCATTGAAAATGTTCAATCACAGATTACACATGGCCAACAAACGTCATTTCTAACTAACGCTATTTCTAACTATCGTTCGTTCGTTTCAAAATCTTTTTATTGAAAATGTCCAATCACAGAAACTAACGAAATCTCAGGGCAGAACAATGCTGCTGAACATATCCCACGCCCCTCCCCCACGTGACAAGAACTTGCAGATCTGCTATTTTCAAAGAATGTTCGCTAAATTATAAAGAAATGTCCTATGAGACTAGAGGGTCGCGTGCTTAACAAAAATGTAGACTTACAGATCATCAAACCAATGTAAACAACACTGTGTAGCATAATATAATACCTTTTCCTCCCACAAGACAAATGAACCAGGGACGTGCAGAGAGTGTTAGAGAGGCAGGGGCTGAAATTCCGTAAGAGGGCACTTTTGGACAAAAATAGCGAACATAGCAGATCTACAAGCTCACAACGCGCCACGCTGCAACGCGTTGTGAGCTTGTAGATCCGCTATTTTCGAGGCGCAACCCTGCACTCTTTAGCTAGTGGAGATGCAGGTGTAACTACATGGATTTCTAAACAAATTGGTTCAACGCAAAATACTGTGTTCAAGTTCAGCAGACTTCGGGGGGAAAAAAGCAATTCTCCTGAATGCTGCCTTCCAGCATGGCATGGAAAGGAGAGGAGTGGCATTTGTATTTCTTTCACCATGTAGTAAATGCTGCATTCATGGTCTGGAGAGGGCAGTTGTTTTACAGACGGGTGTAAGGGCAGGGGCTGAAGCCCCCTTTGATGTCTATGTGTGCACGTCCCTGAAATTATTACATACCTTGAACGATCAGCTTGGCCGTGCATTGGATCTCTTTACCGGCGTTGGAGGCGATACACGTGTACTCCCCCCGGTCGGACAGCTGGACGTCTACGACCGTCAGCGTGCTGTCTTTGCCGTCCTTGGTGAACTTGTGTTTGGGGTCCTCGCGGAGGTTGCTGCCGTCCTTCTGCCACTTGGTGACGGCCGTGGACGGGGAGACCTCGCACTCGAACTTGGCAGCGGAGCCCAGCGAGTCGGACTCGGACAGCACGATGTCCTGGATCTTCTTGATGAACTTCAGAGGGACGGCCTTCAGCTTGAAGCCTCCGAAGCCTGGCTCCTCTGGCGGCGTGGGGCCTTTTCCGCCGGGCTTTATGCCCCGCCCCCTGCCCTCGCCGGGGGACGGCGTGGGCTTGCCTGAGACACCAGCACAAGGTTAGGGTTAGATCTCACCATATATATATATATATATATATATATATATTTAAATTAATTGCCATGTCTAATTAATTCGTCGTGCAAAAACGATTTAATTGTGTAATCAAAATTACATTTCTATGTACCTATTCATAAAGGCAATGCATAGGGCAGATATGACAATTAATTAATAAATGACCAGTAATGAAAAGTAAATAATGTACTATAGCCCAAACAGGCCATGCGAGTCATAATTTTATACTTTCAAATATATATATTTTTAAATGGCACAAATAGCCGATCTACAAGTTTGCAGAGCTTGCGAGGGTCATGAAGGTAAAGGTTAGTTGTACCATTTATTTTTGTAATCCATGTTTAACTATTTAAAGAGTCATGATTTTGCAGATTGTTTTGTGGAATCAGGATAAAAACCATTAGAGTAAAAAACAGTCAGACATGAAGATAACAGAAAAACCTCCTACCTTTTAGTCCTCGGCCAAACGCAGGTGCAGCTCCTGCTTCAGGTGGCGTTCCGTCTGTCCACAAACAAATTCAATTAGTATAACAGGTAGAACACTGGGGTTCCCAAACATTTTCATGTCAAGGACCCCCAAATTGACCCGCGGACCCCCATTTGAAGAGATATGCCAGGGTTTTTACGGCTCTAGCAGTGATTCTCAACCAGTTTAATTTCAAGGACCCCCAGTTTGACATGCATTAGTCTACGGACCCCCATTTAATGGCATTTATATCTCTGAGACCCCAATTTATATTGTAAAATCACTGTTAATTTAACTCTGAGTGTACAAATGGTTCCATGTGTACACTCACTGAGTTACAGACCCATAAGGGTCCATTTGGTTCCTAACTATCCATTTAGCTGGGTACCCCCTGGAACTCCCTCAAGGACCCCTGGGGGTCCCTGGACCCCACTTTGGGAATCTCTGTACTAATGAAACACATTGAATGAGTTTAACAGGTAGAACACAGACCAACACTGATGGGGAACATGGAACGTCCACTCCAAAGGAGATGAAACATGTCACGCAATGATGTGTGATGGTAATCATGATGATAATGATGAGTATGAATGGAGGACAGACAGAGGTACATGACACAGATACAGACAACACACACAGAACACAACACAACACATCCACAGGAATGAGATGGAAGCACACAACAAATGACAAATACTGTGATGTCGGAATGACAAAATGACTTGGATGGAGACACAAGATAATTAGACACATGATGATGATGATGATGATGATGATGAGACGATGGCGATGACAATGACGATGATGGTGATGGTGATGATGATGACGAGTATGACAAGGACAGGCTGACGAAATATGAAGTTATATATGAAGTTGAAGACAAACGCACATAAAAAGTCGCACGTGAACAAAATGCTGGCGGTCGACATGTATTTAGATGGGAGGCATTAAGGATGGAGATGATTGGTTGAGGTTATTGAGGGGATGAAGGCAGGGGGGACAGGGTCACCCCCGGGGACCAGTGAGTTGAGGCAGCCATCTTGTCTCACCTCTCCTGGCCACCCCTCCTGGAGCCTCCCGAGCGGAATCCTCTAGTTCACCTTCCCAGTCCTCGTTGGGAACCATCTCCCATCCCCAGGCCTCCTCTTCCTCCTCCTGCTGCTCAACCTCCAGCTCCTCCACCTCCTCCTCCGGCTGCGTGGGGATCTTCCTCATTCTCACGGCTCCCGGAGACACCTCCTTCACCACAGGCTTCTTCTGTGGCTTCTCCTCCTCTGGAGACACCTTCCTAGGGGTCTTTTTCAGAGTCACCGCCTCGATGGAATCCTTAGGAGAGACCGATTTAGCGGAGTCTCTGGGAGAAACTGCTATAGGAGTTAGTTTCCTCTCCATTGGAACGGACTCCAGTTCTTTAGGCTTAGGCTTGTCAATCTTGGGAGAAGGAGTCTTTTTCAGTTGCACAAAGGGTTTCGGGGCTACTTCCTCTTTCTCCTTCTTCTCCTTTGGAGTGACCCCCTTCTTCAGCTGAAGAGGCTTGGTCTCCTCTGGACTCTTCTCAAATTTCTTAACAGGAGCTACTTTAGGAGACGCCAACTTCTGCACCGGAGTCTGCTCCGCCTCTTTCACCTTCTCAGGCTTCTTCTCAGGAGCTTCAGGTGTTTCAGTCTTCTTCAGACGGCCTTCAGGTTCTCGTTCTCTTGGAACGTCGTCTCTGGGACTTCGACTGAGTCGTCTATCATCTATGGGCGTCCCGTCTCTCTCCTGTGGTGTTTTCTTCTTCTCCGGCTCTTCTGCCTCTTTGGATGGTCTGGTGAAGGGCTTCAGTTTGAGGCCGTCCATTTCATGATCCTGTGTTGGGATCCTTTTTACTTTGGTTGGCGCCTTGTCTTCTGGTTCTTTCTCTGGAGTTCTCTTTTTATCTCCTGGTTTCAGCACCTTGGCTGCTGGTTCCATTTTCTCTCCAGGAACTTCACCGGGTTTCTTATGAGGTTCCTTAGGCTCCTCTTCCCTGGGAGTTCTCTGTCCCTTGGGGAAGGGCACGGCGTCTCTGTCTGGTCTCTCTTTCTTGTCTTTCTCCAACTCCTCTGTTGGTTTTACAGGTCTGTCGAATGGCTTTAGTTTAACCGCGTCTTGTTCTGCTTCATCTGAAGGCAGTTTCTTCACTTTTTTCAAGGCTTCAGCTGGTGGGGACGGTTCCTCCTCCCTTGGAGTCCTGGGAGTTTTCTTCAGGGAGATCTTATCGTCTGGTTTGGCGTCTTTGGGGGTGACCTTCCGAGGGCTCCATGCGTCTTTGGGCGAGTCTTTTGGTTCCACGTCTTTAGCGGTTTTGACCTGTGTCTTTCTCTCCAGAGGTGTTTTCTCTCTGGGTGACCTCTCCTCCGCAGTCAACAGCTCAAAGTCATACTGTTCCCACATCTGTTCCCGCGCCGACTCTTCATCATCGTCCAACGTGGTAACGGTGACTTTCTGAGGTCTGCCTTCTTCGACCTCTTTAAACGGAACCGATGGAATCTTTTTCAGTTTGATGGCTTCCTCTTCCTCTTCCAGTTCTTTAACGATCCTCGGTGTCTTCTTCAAAGTCGGAATCACAAACGACCCGTCCGCTTCCACTTGAACTTTACCTTTTTTGGGCAGAACCATTTCTAAGGCAGCAAAAGTGTTCGCGTTACTCATAACATGAAGACAAACATGTATAACAATTCAGGCTAAATAACATTAGATTCACCTACATATAATTATGCAGGTTTGCAAGATTATCTCCGGACGGACAGACAGACAGACAGACAGACAGACAGATGGACGGACAAACAGACAGACGGACAGACAGACAGACAGACGGACGGACAGACATACAGACTGGCCCTCTTCTAGGCTGCCTGCGTCCCACAGAGCCACAGCGTATAAATCTAACCCTATTAGGTTTTTTAATCATGCAGTATGAAACAAACAAAACATACAGACAGACAGACAGACAGACAGACAGACAGACACCAGATACACTGATACGTCTGTAAACAAACAAGTGTGTATGAGGTGTTGTGTGCTTAGCATGCTAATCAGAAGTTTCTTATATTTTTACTCTCCTTGTTGTGTAATGTGTTGAATATGTTATGAGCCAGCAATAATAATAATAATAATACTAATAATGGACGGTCCTACCTTTCTTCACGCCCCCAGGTGTTTGCACAGGTCCCTTGGTTTGATCTAGTACAGAGTCCACAGAATCATTCATTAGACATTTAATCAGCAGAGGAACATGTTCAGTGATTCAACATGGAAGGATCTGACAGAAACTATAAGAGTTTAAAAGAGTTGAGAGCATCAACAGAGTATGAATGTGATTCACATTCTGTAGAATGATGACGCTGCCAGATTGGCGTTAGATCTTTACCTTAAACTGCAGCTTCAAATCACAACCAATCAGAAAATAAATACATTCAACTGTTATATATAAGTTATTATCAGGAGAACAATGGCATGCTCTGACTGCTTTCATTCAAAGTAGAGCAGAGTGTTAAAGCATGGACAACATGAATAGACAGCTGGGAATAAGGTACAGTAGCATGACATGTAAAGAAAACACACCACACTGGACCAAGAAGACACACAACTGATTGCTGCCTTGCCAACGTTCACAGTGACAATAAACAGAAGCTCAACTACATGGAATGGACAAGAAGAACCGGAAAATGTCAAAAGATGATTTCCTCCACTGGTCTGAGTAGCTCTACCTGTCTCTGGAGATAGTTCCTCCTTAATAACATCTCCGTCTCTGTCTTGAGCCTTCTTGCTTGGCTCTTCGGCCTTCAACACAGGTCTGGTCACTTCAAGTATAAAAAGACCAGACTGAAGTGAAGTGCATGCCACGTAAAGAATAAATCCCCAAGTTGAGAACTGAAGAACCGCTTTTGACATTGGTTATATACATCTGTCTGTTGTTATGAAGTAATTTTCTACTTTCTAAGTTGCATCACTGACTTTTGCCGGAGCCTGTGATGTGCTCGATTCACGTACAACATAGAATTCATCCCAAGTGCCTCAAACAAATACACAACATTGTGAGATTGCTAGTGTAACTAGTTTAATCTCTAATGTGTAGTTGTTGGACATGTTTTTAGGATATCCAGACCACAAAGAGGTTAGTTAGTTGGTTGGTGTAACTATTGTAATCTCTAATGTGTAGTTGTTGGACATGTTTTTAGGATATCCAGACCACAAAGAGGTTAGTTAGTTGGTTGGTGTAACTATTGTAATCTCTAATGTGTAGTTGTTGGACATGTTTTTAGGATATCCAGACCACAAAGAGGTTAGTTAGTTGGCTGGCTGTGAACATCAGGTTTGTACCTGTCTTGGCGTCTTTTCGCTCAGTATCTTTCTGTCCTTGCATTCTGGTCACAGATGGTTTGATATCTTCAGGGGCTTGAATGGCATCTCGAGTAGCTTCAGAACAGTGTTAAAGAGTTTAATTTCCAAGATCGACATTCAGTTCCGAATGCCTTTTTAAAAGACACTACATAGAAAAGGTGAAACCCATCAAATTATGCTGATGAATACCTGCTTGGGGACTGGCAGTCTTTAGCAGTGCCTCTCTAGCTTGTGGAGGAGACTCCAGCTTCTGAACTGGAACTTGGAACAAAAGCACACACCACAGTCAGAATGACATTACGACAGGAGGGGTGAACACTGACTTACACAAAAGAAAACATACATGACACACAGAACATACATGCAGTCAACAAACAAATTTGGAGGTGGAGTATGTTGTTTTCCTGATATACCCTTCCTTCTGTTTCTTCTTTGTAGTAACCTGTGGCAGCCCTCTTTCACATCTTTTTAATTAGATTTGTCCAGGGCAATGGAACAAGATGGACATATTGAAGCAAACAACATGACTCCAACAAATAATAGGAATCCATATTACTCAGGTGAGATGGCCCAGACATCGAACAACTAAAAACATGAAAGGAAGAGACTGCCTCGTTCGACAGCATGGCATCACTATGGATGCGTTTTACAACGAGCAAGAAGACAGGATTGTGCCCCGAACAAAATGGGTGATATGATACGATGGCTCTTAAAATGACCACATGGTGAGGAAGAGGAGGGAAACAGATCGGTTCCTGAGACGACACGGAGGGAGACACAGGGTGCTCTGATGACACGTGCTTGGTATACGATGGCTCTTAAAATGACCACATGGTGAGGAAGAGGAGGGAAACAGATCGGTTCCTGAGACGACACGGAGGGAGACACAGGGTGCTCTGACGACACGTGCTTGGTGACACATAACATTTTCACCTGCATGTGTACCTCTGGAAGATGCTTTGAGGGAGCCCATCTTCCACTCCTCTGCTTCCAAGGGGAGTACCTTTCCTTCTACTGCGTCCTTGATTAGAAGAGTTTCTTTCTCCTTTGTATGTTTGGCATCAATTCTCTGTCTGGAGTGTTCGTCAGCAGCAGTTTCTAGATGAGATTCTCCCGTTTCTGATCCAGATATTCTGCTCTGTTCTGGATATATTTCTGAAGTGCCTGATGCGATCTTTTTCTCCAAAACCTTTGGTTTGCTTCTGATATCTGTTACTGAGGAACCTCTTGTTTTGAGGTCTTTCCCTGGTTTCTCATCAATAACACCGCCCTTTGAAATCACTTTGGCTGCTTCTGTTAACTTCACTGAATGGGATTCCTGACCTTCTGCACTAGGGCTTACTTTAGTCAATTTGCCTTTGGGAGTAATCTCCTCAACCTTCATTAATGTATCTTTTGCTATCAGAGACTCTTCAGATGTTACCTCCATCAGAGGAATAACCTTTCGTTCTAGCTTTTCTAGCATTTGAGTTGGAGAAACTCTAGCATGTTCCTCTTTCACTGTGATTAATTCCAACTGGTCTTGAACTTTAATATCTTCTGTTTTTAGCTGACGTCTTTTAATTTGTTCCAGGTTTGGTTTAGTGTCTACTAGTGGAATAACTTTAGCAAACTGGTCTTTATGTGTAACTACGTTAGACTGCATAGCTTCAGTTGTTGTCTCTTCTCTTTGCTTTTGAGTTTTTGAAACGTCCTCCACCTTAATTCCTTCTGCTGTGGTTATACTCTCTGGGACCCTGTCTTCGCACACAGGAGGCTGCTCTGGTGATAATTTTGTCATAGCTATCAGCGAAGCTTGTCTTTCAATGTATTCCGATTTAGCGGTTTTGTCTGTAACTGTCATTGTTTTTTCTCCTCTAACCGTTATGTCCTCAGCTGTAGCTATTTGTTGTCTTCTCCTCTCTACAAGATGTTCCGGTAACATTGATTCTTTAGAGGTCACCTCTATTATTGGTGCTGAGGCCTTTCTTTTAATGTGTTCTTGTCCTGGTTTCACTCCTTCAGTACAACTATCTCTGGCAGTTTTATCTTTTACCTTCAACTGGACAATATGTTTTTCTGTAACATCATCCTGTTCGAAACCGTCTTTTGTTTTAGTCTCTGGTAACCTGGTCCCTGTGGACTTCATTTTAATTTGTTCCAGCTTCGGTTTAGTCTCATCAATAGGAATAGCTTTGGCAAATAGGTCTTTAAGTGTAATTAAATTAGACTGGATAGCTTCAGTTGTCTTTTCTGCGTCCTGTCCTCTCTGTTCTAGGGTTGCCTTTGAAATACCTTCAACCTTAACATCGTCTGCTGTGGTTAGCCTCTGTCTATCATGAATCTTAACATCCTCTGCTGTGGTTAGCCTCTGTCTATCATAAACCTTAACATCCTCTGCTGTAGTTAGCCTCTGTCTATCATAAACCTTAACATCCTCTGCTGTGGTTAGCCTCTGTCTATCATCAACCTTAACATCCTCTGCTGTGGTTAGCCTCTGTCTATCATCTCCAGGTCTACTAGGAACCTCTGGAGTGTCTGATACCACATCCACAGCTTGCTCCACCAGAGACCTTTCACAAGTGACCGTAGTCACCAGGGCGGGAATCACCTTGGTAGTGTTATCTTTAAACAGGACAGTTTGTGACTGGGTTTTCTCCACTTCAGTCTCAACCGTAGCAAACTTTACTGCTCTCTCTTCAGCACTGCGTCCAACTAATGATTCTTTTGAGGTTACCTCCATCACAGGTGCTACCAAAGCTTTCCTAACGACTTGTTCCTCTGTTGTTTTAATATATTTAATGGGAGTGACTGTGTCAGTTTTAGCTTTAAGTGTTAATACATTTGATTGAATTTCTTCCACCTCCATCTCATCAGGTTTAAATAATCCTGTCTGTTCTCTTTCTTTTACAGCATCTCTTTCCATTGGAGACACATCCTCTGATTTATAAATGTCCTGTTTTCTTGATACAAGGCTTTTGACACGATCATCTGGTGCGGTAAAGCTTTGTCGAATATCTATTACATCATCTCCATATCTCACTAGCTGTGATTCTTCATATGCAAGCTCCAGTGCATGGGCTCCTGAGACCTTCCTTTCAGCCTCTTCTTGCCTTGTATGAATTACTTCAATAGGACTAACACTGCCAAATTCATGTTTAACTTTTACCACTTTAGATTGGATAGCTTTAGCTGGAATGCCTTTAACTTCAGATACTTTCTTAGTTTTTAAGGTCTCAACCTTGTCTGCAGAAAGGTCCTCGCTTTTAGGAAATACTGCTCTATCATCTGCAATCAAAGATTGTGTATGTGTAACCTCGGTCAGATTGCTCACATCGGGCATTCTTTCCGGTTTGTCTTTAATTGTTGCCACCTCTGACTTGCCATCTTCAACATGTATTTCTTTACTTCCAGCTAACCTCTGTTTGCTTTCTTTTAGTGATTCTTTCATCTGTAAAGAAGCCTTTTCTGACTCACAGACCTCTGTTGTTGAAGCAACTGGCAACTGATTTTCAGGAGTAGTATATTTTCCTTGGGTATCTAATATGGCATCTCCTTCTTGTACAATCCATGGTTTTCCATGTGCAGCGTCCAGCATAGGTCCCTCAGTAAACGTGCTTTTAAAATGCTCCTCTCCCCTTGCTGCCCCTTCAATAGGCGTAACACTGCCATATTCATGTCTAAGTGAAACTACCTTGGACTGGATTATAAGTTGTTTGTCTTCAACTTTAACTACCTTTGACTGTTCATTCTCAGCGCCGACCTCTTTAGTTTTAGTTAATGTTTGTCTTCTGCCTTTAGGAGAAATGTCGTCCGGTTTTATTTCATCTTTCCCTGTTGCTCTGTCTCTGACAATTTCCTCAATTCTGACATCTTTTTCTGGAGAATCCTGCTTTTCGAAAGAGTCTGTATGCATTAGTTCTGTTTTAGGTATCAATGAGATCTTTCTTTCAATGTGTTCCTGTTTGGTTTTTGTAACACTGTCTACTTTTGGTTGGGTGGGTTCAATAGTAATATCTTCACCTTTGTCTAGCTTCTGCTTTCTCTGTTTTGGAGACATTTCTTTCTTTGGTGAAATGCCTTCTGAGATCGTTTTCTCTTCTGTTGCAGTATCGCTGATGACCTCTATGCTTCTTTCATATTTTCCCGAAGCATCTTTTTCTATTAAATATTCAATAGATGTGTCCTCTGCTTCAGCTGTAACTAAAGCCTTTCTTTCAAGTTGTTCCCGTCTCAGTTCCTTGTCTTTGATGGGAGTAACTTTATGCTCCTCTCTCCTCTCTGCCCCTCCAATAGGACTAACACTGCCATATTCATGTCTAAGTGAAACGACCTTGGACTGGATTATATCCGCTTTAACTTTAACATGTTTGTCCTCAACTTTAACTACCTTTGACCGTTCATTCTCAGCGCAGACCTCTTTAGTTTTAGTTAATGTCTGTCTTCTGTCTTCAGGAGAAATGTCTTCCGATTTTATTTGATCTTTCCATGTTGCTCTGTCTCCGACAATTTCCTCAATTCTGTCATATTTTTCTGGAGCCTCCTGCTTTTCTAAAGGGCCTGTATGCATTAGTTCTGTTTTGGGTAGCAATGAGATCTTTCTTTCAATGTGTTCCTGTTTGGTTTTTGTAAGCTTACTAGGATAAACAGTGTCTGTTTTGTCTTTTATTGAGACTAATTTTGGTTGGGTGGGTCCAATAGTAATATCTTCACCTTTGTCTAGCTTCTGCTCTGCAGTATATCGTTCTGTTGATAATTCCTCAGATTTGGGTGCCGTCACTGTCTTTGATACTGGAGATATCAAATATTGTTTCTCTGTTTCAATGTTGGAAGTGGACTGGAGTTGTGTTTTGTGGGTCATTAATTTACTCTCAGCGTCCCTGCTTCCAACGCCTGGTTTAGGTTCCTCTGTCATGTCTGATGAACGCCTTATAGAGACACTATCATGTGTTTTATCCATAATGTCCTCAGTTGGAGAGTCAATCCTCCTGGCAAAGGCTTCCTCTCCAACATGAGGTTTACGTTTTGTAGTTTTATGCTCTGTAGTTAATTGTTTATTAGACTCTAAATCCTCAATGTTTGCCTTTGTATTGGGTATAGCTTTACATTTCACTTCCATAGAGCCTTTCCTCTTTGAAACATCAGTAACAGATATCTCACTAATAATATCAGGCACTTCTTCGCTCTCGCCGGGTAAACTTAAAATGTCTACTTGTGACAGTGATATGATATTCTTGCCCACATGTTGGTCTTCATCCTCATACGACACATCTGCATACTCCACCATATCTTCACGTTCAAAGACCTCCTCTACGGGAGAAGCTTTCTCTGTCACATAATACATCTCCTGTATATTTTGAGCTCCTGTCCTTTGCTTGATCTTGACGACACTGGTAACAGCTTGAAGATTAAAGACGTTTTTTAAGAGGTTTGAAGAGAAAGCACCATGCAGCGGTGCCAAGAGATTAGGACAAAACAAAAGACAAACATTGGGGTTAAAGAAAACAACAACAACACAAAGCTAAGACTAACTCTTATCCTGGTGTAATAGCCTACTGGTGTATTATCATCATGGATGAAGGTGACTGTCAGGTGGACATTAGTTGATCGTTTACCTCTCTCAGGCTTAGTTTCTTCTCTAAGATTCTCAGCCTCTGTTTCAGAAGCTGAAGCAGCAGGAGTTCTCTTGGGAATCTTCTTGGCTTGTGGTTCTTTAAAGAATAATCACTTTTTTAAGCTCAAGGCAGTGGATTTGTAAGATACAAAGAGGTTAATTTTACACAAACGGACAAACGGTTAACAAACATTTGAACACAGAAACGACAGAACAAACAGGAAAAGGCGTGACATTGTATGAGTGAAATGATGATGAATGATGGTTCTTCTGTTCCTACTGAGCTTGATAGACACATCATATCAATTAACACTAATATGGAGAGGTGAAATGCCCAAGATGGAGATGGAAATGATAATGGCTGGATAGAACATTTTCTCTCTATACCTCTGGAAGATGGTTTAGGGTAAGTCATTTTCTTCTCTTCTGGTTTGGAAGGAAGTGGTTTTGTATCGACTGCATCCTCAAATGCATGGACTTCTTTCTCCTTTATCATCTCAGCTCTTTGTTTTGATATTCCTTCTTCAAGGGAAGACTGAGAAGCTTCAAAAATACATGCTTCAGCATCTGATTCCATTTCCTCGGTTGTAGTTTCTTCATATTCTGGGTATATTTCTGAAGTTTCATATTCGATATCGTGTACACTCATTTTTGGACTGAGGTCGATATCTGTTACTGATTCTTTTCTCAAAGTTGTCTCTGGTTTTATCTTTTTCTTCACCACTGCTGAAGGTTTGACTTTCTCACTATCTTTCAGTGCTTGTGTCTCCTGAACTGTGCCAATGATCTCGTCAGATTTAAACTTTGTTTCTCCTTTCTTTTCACTAGATTTAACTTTCTTCAATGTAATTATTTCAGCCACACTAGTCTCATCTTTTTCTGAGACAGGAGTTGTGGTGTCTTTCACTTCAGGCTGCTCGTGTCTGACGGGTTTCTTGTCCACCATTTTATCTTTTGAGGGTGAAACTGTGGTAGGTTTATCTTTAACGGTTACTGACTTTGGAATTACTTCTTCAACTCTTATTTCTTCAGTTCTATACTTCTCTGGAGACTCTGATGTAAGCACGTCATGTTCTAAGACCTCTTCATCATACATTGTCTCTGGTAAAGGTGTGCCAGACACTTTGCTTATAACTTCTTCCTGCTGAATTTGTTTCATTTTCTCTTTTATTGTAGTGACACGGGCTGGTTTGTCTTTTTCTAAACTTTTCTTAGAAGGAATATCTTTATGTGGTTGAATGTCCTCGGTTGTAGCTAACCTTTGTCCTCTCTTAGGTATCCCTGTTTCCTTTCTTTCAATTTGATCTTTACTCATCTGTTCGGCTGCTGTCTGTTTCTGTTTTGAAGGAATAACTTTGGTAGGTCTGTCTGTTACCTGTCTCTTTGACTGAATGTCCTCCTCGGCTTCAGGTAATTCTGTCCTCTCTTCACGTGATTCTACTTTGGCTACAGTAATGACCTCTGACGATTTCCCTTCTTGCATCTTTGTAACTTTTTGCTGGATAGGGGCAGTACATGGATGCTTGTCTTCTATTTGATCGGGAATCTCCTCCCTGCTCTTTAATGGTTTCATTGTGACTTCCTTACGCTCTGTGATAACTGCATCTGTCCTCCGAGGATGCTCTGGTTCTTTGTCAGTCTCTACTACGGTTTCCGTTACTTCTTCCCTAACTTTCAGTTGGGTAGATTTGGCATGCTTTTTAAGAACTGGCTTTTCAGATTCTATTTCTGTTATAACACTGTCCTTTGTTTTTGGAGCAATTTTAGGTTTTGGCACTCTGACATCTTTTTTCTTTGAAACATCAGTAACAGATATCTCTCCTCTGGGTTCAGATTTTGTATCTCTTTGGTCAGGTTTTTCTCTAGAACTTAAAATGTCTACTTGTGACATCTCCTCTTCATCCTCATACGACACCTCTGTATACTCCACCACTTCCTCGTTCTCTAAGGCCTCCTCTATGGAGTAAGCTTTCTCTGTCATGTGATAATCCTCCTGTATCTTCTTTGCTCCTGTCCTTTGCTCAGTCTTCACAAAACTGGTAACGGCTTTAAGGTTTAAGATGTGTTGAAGAGAAGGCACCATGCGGCGGTGCCAAGAGATAACAAACAACACAGAAACAAGCACAGGAGTTAAGAGCAACCACACATATGTAAGAGTAGATAATCCACCCGTGGTGTATTATCTTCATGTTTAAGAGGGAGTAAATGAATGGTCAGAAACATTCTTGTACCTCTCTCAGGTGGAGATGCCTTTTTCTGTAACTCAACCTCTGAATCAGCAGGAAGGGGAGAAGGAATCTTCTTAACGTCTGGTTCTTAAATGAAATATATATATATATTTTGTTTAAGACAAGGGAGAGTGTAGACGAGAATTCAGACGCAGCTCACAAATGTACAGAATAGAAACAAACAAACACACTATAATACTTAGAATAATTGCATATTCATGACACATGAATTACTTCTCTAGATGGACTGTCGCCCATACAACACACACACAAATACACAAACAAGGAAGATATAAGCAGTAAGAAATATGTGTGCTAAGAGCTGAGCTGAATACCTCTAGGAAGAGCTTCCTCTATTTCCCGCTTAGTCTTAGCTTCAGGGATCTTCTGAGGTTTCCTCTCGGGTGTCTTATCAGGGATCTTTGTAGGAACTGATTTTCCTGGCACTTTTTCTGCAACCTTTTTCTCAGTGACCTTGTCAGAAACAGGTACCTTCTCGGGTGTTTTCTTGGGTACCTTCTCGGGATCTGTCTTCTGAACTTGCACCGATATGTCCTCTAACTTTTCTGGAATTATTTCAGGTGCCCTTTTCTCCGATACCTTTTTCTCCGGTATTTTTTCCGGAACCGTATCCTTAAGATGCACAGGTGTCTTCTCTGGTATTTTTTCTACCTTTTCGGGTACCTTCTGGGGAACCATTTCAGGTGCCTTTGTCTCTGGTTCTTTTGCAGGAAGTTTTTCAGGTACTTTCTTCTCTTGTATTTTTTCCGGAACCCTCTCCTTAACCTGGACAGGCGTTTTCTCAGGAATCTTTTCTATATTTTCCTTTTCAGGTACTTTTTTCTGTGGTACTTTTTCAAGTACTTTCTTCTCTGGTATTTTTTCTGTAACCTTTTCAGGTACTTTTTTCTGTGGTACTTTTTCAGGTACTTTCTTCTCTGGTATTTTTTCTGTAACCTTTTCAGGTACTTTCTTCTCTGGAACTTTTTCTGTAACCTTTTCAGTTACTTTTTCCTGTGGTACTTTTTCTGGAACTCTTTTCTCCAGTACCCTCTGAGCTTCCTCCGGAATGTGCTCAGGAATAATTTCCACTGCTTCCTGGAGGGGCACTTCGGGTTCCCTCCAGGCCGTCTTCTCAAGGACTTTTTCAGGCATTTTATCTGGGATCTTCTCCACTTCCCTCTGAGGTACCTGCTTGGGTTCCGTCTCAGTCACTTGCTCGGATACCTTTGCAGGTATTGTATCGGAAGACTTCTGAGGTACCTTCTTCAGGGTCACCTCTTCAGGAATATGTTTTGATTCAGGCACGGTCACTTTAAGAGGGTATAACAAACACACACACAAGGCATAACTATAAAGAAAGGCAACATGTGCTATCGCACAGATAAAGACAAGTGAGACAGTGGTGAACAATTTATGCAAACCATCTGAAGATAATTCCATCTACCTTTCTTAGGAGCCTCTGGTTTCTTGGCTGGTTTTGGAGGTTCTGGTGTCTGTTCCTCAACAACTTAAGAGAGAACCATTTAGGTTTGTTAGAAGTTGAACAGATACTACAATGGAAAAACAATAGAACAAAACTGCTACACTCTAGCGAGTGCAAAGAGGGACAAATTACACCTGGGACAAAACAACCTCACAAAGACAAACAAACTGCTACTGACTAGCAACCCCATATCTCTGTAAGTCAGAGGTTAGACATTGCACAGAAGAATACAAGCCAGGAAAATGTGAGTGTAAGAGTAGTGGGAAGAGCATGGGGGGGCACTTCACCACCCACAGCTCATTGACAGCCTGCACGGCTTCAATGGTTTGATACCTTTAGTTGCAACAGTTTTCTTTTGAGGTTCTACTTCTGCTCTGTCCACTTTTTGTGGGACTGTAGTTGGAGGTGGAACGACTTGCTTTGGTGTTTCTGGCACTAAAAAGAAACATGCAAGTTATGAGATAAAATAAGGTATCTAAAATATAATTTAGGCAACAAAAATGCTTATATGAACCTTGATCAGGCCATATAAGAAAATACATAATTCTATGTACAGCACACAAAAAGGCCAAACTGCTGTTCAGAAAGACTAGGCTTTGAAAGCGGCGTTGGAGCTATGCAGAACTATTTTGTGCAGACGAGACATTCCTCTGAATTTGTCTACTTTGAAATGACACCAGGCAAAAAGGAAAGACAAACACAGATATTATCTATCCTACCGACACAAACATGTCCGTTAACCCAATGCAAGTTAAAGATGTTTTACAGTCATAAGATTTCCTGAAGTTAAATAGAGTTTGCTAGCGCAAACAGACACAGCAAACATGGTTAATAGCTTAGTGTAATCATGAGTATGACGATAAGAATCAGTCTGGATGAGTACAAGGAGGGGAATGCAGAAGCCTATAGCTGTCTGAGACGACAGACCCAAGAGCAGATACCTGTCTTTGGGATGACCTCCTTGGGGGCGGGTGCTGGTGGAGCTTCTGGTTTGGCCTTTGTGGGTTCGGGTTTTGACACAGCTTGCTCTGTTTTTCTTACTTCGGGCTCCATTGCCTTGGACACTGCCTCTGGCTTAGGAACTGGCTTCAGCTTGGGCTGTGGAGCCGGAGCCTCTGGCTCAGGCTTAGGAACAGGCTTCAGCTTGGGCTGTGGAGCCGGAGCCTCTGGCTCGGGTTTTGACACGGCAGACTTTGGTTTACGGACCTCTGGTTCTGCTGGTTCAGGCTTGACCTTTGGTGGCTCTGCCTTCGGGGCCTCAGACCTCTGGGTTTCTTCAGGGACTTAAAGTGACATGCACATCGATTTAGATTTATTTTAGGAAATAAAAGCATACAAGCACACTAGTATGAAAGAGATTCGCTCCCTTGATAGAAGCTATACAAACACAAAAGACACGGAGACATACAAAGAAGCAGCGACAACACAACACACACATAAAGATAGACAGACAGACAGACGGACAGAAAAGCTGCTACTTAAATAAAGAGCACAGCACGCACATCCAGACAGACAGAAAGACAGACAGACATAAAAGCTGCTACTCAAATAAAGGCCACAGCAGGCACATGAAGATGACAGGAAATACCTTTGGTTGGTGGGGTCACCGGCTTCTTTACTGGTGCTGGCTTGACTTCCGGCTCCTTTGGTGATGCTTTTGGCTTGACTTCAGGTTCCTCTTTAGGTTTAAGCTTGGCGTCTGGTGCACCCTTTGGAGCAGTCTTGGGCTCTGGTTCGACCTTGGGAGCAGCTTTGGGTTCTGGTGCAACCTTCTGAGCAGTCTTGGGCTCTGGTTCGACCTTGGGAGCAGCTTTGGGTTCTGGTGCAACCTTCTGAGCAGTCTTGGGCTCTGGTTCGACCTTGGGAGCAGCTTTGGGTTCTGGTGCAACCTTCTGAGCAGTCTTGGGCTCTGGTTCGACCTTGGGAGCAGCTTTGGGTTCTGGTGCAACCTTCTGAGCAGTCTTGGGCTCTGGTTCGACCTTGGGAGCAGCTTTGGGTTCTTGTGCAACCTTCTGAGCAGCCTTGGGCTCTGGTTCGACCTTGGGAGCAGCTTTGGGTTCTGGTGCAACCTTCTGAGCAGTCTTGGGCTCTGGTTCAAGCTTTGCAGCAGGTTCAGGCTTAGCTGCAGGGGCCACTTTAGCCTCTGCTGGCACCTGGGGCTTGTGTTCATCTTTAGGTAACACAGTAACATTAACAGCAACATTAGCTCAAAGCTAATATGCAATATATCATACAACCATCTAAAGATTATGAAGAAGCTTTGAAACGGCCAAGAATATGAAGCTCAAAGACATGTAGAGACAAACTAGTGGCCGGGAAAACAAAAGCCAGACATGCACAATAGATGGTATGAAAAAATGAACATAATGGAGTGAACACACATTAAGATTAAAGTCTAGAGTGACTTAATTAAGACGAAACACACAATCATCAATAAGAAGTGAGAAGATACACAGCATATGGAATTTCAGCAAGACCAAGCCGTTATTGTGAACATCAATTAAGACACTAAAAGTCAATAAAAAGTATCAGTACAAGTACCTTTCTTTGGCACCTCCTGTGGTTTCCCAACAGCAGACTTCTTAACCTCGTCTGTTCAAAGACAATCACACAATGAGAACAAGGGAGGAACAGGATCGAGGAGACGAGACAGAATGGTGGAAATGAATGAGAAAACAAAATTAATAAGAGGGCGATGTTAGCAAAGAGGTTACACACAGGAATGAGACATGTGTTGCTGGACGCTACCTTTAGCAGCAGAGGGTTCCCTCTCCGCAGAGACAATCTCTTCTACTGGCTTTGTGGCTTCAGGCACTTGAAAAGTTTAGTAAAGTTAAATGAGTAAACAGAAGTCTGAAGACTGACGTGACATGGTAGAGAGGGTTAGTTTAACTTACGAGTTAAATCAAGGCTACTCAAGTACATTTGAATGTATATTAGTTTTCATTGTTATGGAGCTGTATATATGAATGTTGTTAATGATAATGAAAACACATAGTTGTACTACTGTAAATGTTTATTAAAAGTGTCCAACGCAGACAGAGTTTGATACCTTTAGTTGGTGCAGATTTCTTCTCGGCCTCTGCAGGCTTCTTCACAGCCTCTGCAGGCTTCTTCACAGCCTCCGCAGGCTTCTTCACAGCCTCCGCAGGCTTCTTCTCTGCCTCTGCAGGCTTTTTCACAGCCTCTGCAGGCTTCTTCTCCGGCCTCTTCTGAGCTTCCGGAACTTAAAAGAAACTTACTCTGTTAGCCAAGTTGCACTGCATTAGCCGAGCACCAGTTAAGAGAAGCATCACAGGCACCAGTTAAGAGAAGCATCGGCATCGTTGGCGAAAGGGCCTTTCTGTGTGGAGTTGCATGTTCTCCCCGTGTCCCCTAGGGTAGGTACCCTAACAAAAAAACATGCAGTAATCCTGGTCTCTAAACTGCCTCCCCCTGGCCAGCCGGGGCACCTGATGGAGGGGAAAGGAACTGGTTGGAATAACGTGTTCCTTCCACGCGCTACGTCCAACCAGGGAAACTCCCCCCTGTCAGGTGTAAAGGAGCGACTTGGACACTCATGCATGAAAGGAAGCATGAGTTCAAGTCCGTTGCTCTCCCCAGGTTGGCGGAGAGGGTGTGTAGAGCCCAGGATCACATTAGATAATTGACACAGGGGTGAAAAATGGGTTACGAAATCGTGGGATAAAAATTTCATCACTAGCACCAGTTAAGAGAAGCATCACTAGCACCAGTTAAGAGAAGCATCACTAGCACCAGTTAAGAGAAGCATCACTAGCACCAGTTAAGAGATCACTTCAAGGGAAACGGCTCGCTCAACTCAGGCAGTCTTTTAAAGGTTCAGGCGTGTGCTGCATGGTGCAGATTCAAAGAAAACATATAGAAAGAGAATCAAATCTGCGCTCTCAGTTGTAGTAAGTATGACTGCTGCTGCGGATCATCATCATTATCATCATAAACAAGACTCCTACTACGACTGAAAGTGCAGATTTTATTCTCTTTCCACCAGTTAAGAGAAGCATCATGCACTTGCATGAATAGAGAAGAAGCATGGCTGACAAAGATGCAATGGACAGCGGTCGGTCATCACCATGCTGGCTTGTGGTGGACATGTTTGTGCGCGCAGTGTGTCCACGCGCTGATTCAGACACGTATAAGACAATACACACTGATTAAGGGGGGTCTTTGCATATAAAACATTTGAGAACCGCTGGAATCCTAACATGCCTTAGTGTCGTAGTATATTACGTGCCATACATTATTCTGAATTAAACCTGGAGACTTGGCATTCAGAAATTGGGTGTTATGATCAAAATAAGCCTTCTTTTTTTTGGGGAAAGAAATCGGATTTGCCAGGTCACTATTTTTGAAAGAATGAAAGGGCACACAAACATGAAGAGGCAACACATGCAAAGAGAAAACGTATCGTTTCATTTACAACCATGTAGACCAGACTACATGGTTGAAGAGTTTAGTGGAAGACACACAGACACAAGGTAAAAATGAATGTCCCAGGAACAGAACGACAGGAAGGACAGGACATTCAATGCAGTACCTTTGGTTGGCACTTCCTCTCTCGTTTCTATCGCCTTGGTTTTCACCGCCTCCTCCACTGGAACTCTGGGAGCTGACGGGACAAAAGAGCAAACACATTCACATCATCTCAACACTAACAGGAGTGTGAAGAATCAATCCTCTGTGAACTGGACACATACAGTTGGAGGCCATCGATAATGTCCTTTTCTTTTTGCTGAGGTTTGCATGATCTGCGCAAAAGGACAGTTAACCCATTTTGGGCGGGAACCCCTTTTGGTGTTTTAAACATTATGCTATAATTTAGCTATTGAAAAATAGCAGATCTACAAGCTCATAGCGCGCCACCGAGTGGCGCGCTACGAGCTTGTAGGTCTGCTATTTTTGAAAAATCGTGAAAATATTTATTTCAGAAAACTGGAGGATTTAGAAGGATTTTTTTAAATTTTGAGGTCAGGCCTAAATGGGTCAAATGATAAGGGACAATATCGGTGGCACCCAACTGTACATTAGGAGGACGCCTACTGTATGCTGATCATGTCAACTGAGACTATCTTTGCTGCACCTCATGTAATGCAATCTGCTGCTATGCTCACACTTGCTGCACCTCGTGTCTAACCTCTTATACACACCTGTTACCATTTACTTTACTTGCGGTATATATACACGTTTTAATATTATATTTATGTACGGGTAGCTCAGTCGGTAGAGCCCTCACCTCTCGCCTTGAGGAACAACGAGATCATGGGTTCGATCCCGGGCACCGCCTAACTCAGTAGCACGGCTTGGGTAGGTAAAGACACGTCGTGCGGTTAAGTACTGGGAGCTGATGGAAGGTGTGGAGCTCCACCTCAGCAATCCATCTCCCAGAGGTCTAGCGCATTGTAACGGGGATAGGCGCCCGCGTTCTCGGCTGAGGCCGACAATAAGCCTCCGCCGACCTACTTGTGTATCTTTTTTCACCCGTGTCTCTCCTGTGCTTTTCTCCTTTCTCTTTGCACTATACCTCCATTCTTCCTGCCTTTTTCTGAAAGCTACACAAAATGATGGACGCTTGTTTGCACCGATAAAGAATTTCACCCACTTCTTAACACCCTGAGTGTGAACGAATGACGTCACGCGACAATACGCGCTGATTCAGACACGTATAAGATACAATACATGCTGATTCAGACAAAACGTATAAGCGCTAGAAGAAGAAGAAGAAGAAGCAGTAGCAGTACTGTTGGGTCAACAACAATCTGCTTCTGAAGCTGTGAACGAACACACATGAAGAGAGAGCCAGGGTTCTATCAAGAATAGCTCAACACGCACACACACAAACACGCACGCACGCACGCACGCACAGAGGGGTTAGAAGTACTCTAAAGACGTTCCCTAATATGAATGGTCAGATACCTTTAGCTGTGGACACCTGTGTTAGCGTCTCTTCTGTCCAGCTTTGGTACTCTACTGAATGATGGAGATGACACAACATGAGTTGCTGCACAATGAAGGAAACATCATGAATCCACTGGTTCTCAAAGTGGGGTCCAGGGGCACCCAGGGGTCCCTGATGGGTTCTAGGGGCACCCAGGGGTCCTTAAGGGGGTTCTAGGGGGGTCCCCAGAGGAACAGTTTAACCACTTACTGTAAGCCGCATTTCAAGCTCACGACTCACCGCATCACCACATGTCATGAGCTTGTAGATTGGCTAATTAAAAAACAAAAAAAATTGACCGACAAATATTGACGAATGATGGCCAATCTTCTCTTATGGCACCAAAGCTTGTCAGATGGGGTCCCTGACCACCAAATTCATATCAATTTGGGGGTTTCTTGACATGAACAAGTTTTGAGAACCAGTGGTCTAATCATCGCCCCGACGTCAGCCGGGGGACATTAACACAAGTCAAGATTTACAAGACAAACAACAACGGTATGATTGAGTCAGTGACTGTTGTAGGACACACTGATGGGACAGACAGATTGTTGGACACACTGATGAGACAGACAGATTGTTGGACACACTGATGAGACAGACAGATTGTTGGACACACTGATGAGACAGACAGATTGTTGGACACACTGATGAGACAGACAGATTGTAGGACACACTGATGAGACAGACAGATTGTAGGACACACTGATGAGACAGACAGTTTGTTGGACACACTGATGGGACAGACAGATTGTTGGACACACTGATAACACAGACAGAAGATGGTTAAGTGGACATAAGGACACACACACACACACAACAACACTCTGTGTTGACCACACACACAATTAGACACCCACAAAGATGATTACAAACAAACCATGATCCATAATGTTACGATGAATAAATACAAAAAAAGTGATAAAGTGATTAGATCTGTTTGGTTGAGAAGGTGGAGGTTGATTAGGAACGCAGGCTATAGAGGATGATTGAACACATGGTTCTACCTCTCTGCTCCATCTCCTCTTCATAGGAATGCACTGCAGATTCTGCAACGGACAGCATTCACTTTGATTTATCTGTGGTTGCTAAATGGGTGTATAGTTCTATCGCTAAACATTGAGTTTAACTATGTAGGAGGATATTAAAGGCAGATCGATGTTAGTGAAATAATAATAATATGTACCTCTGTGAACTTCTCTTTGCTCTTCATATTGATAGAACTCAGATGATTCTTTAAAAGACAGACAGCGTTATATAAACATAGGTTTGATATAGAAGGTTCATATTTAAACGGTGCTGTTAAAGTGAGTAACAGTTACTATCACATTATTAACATTGTTTTGTTTTTTAATGTTAATGTGATGGTAACCATTCTGTCGCTCCAGCTCTTTAAATAAATGGAGAATACATGTTCAGGTGGGACACCGATTTCATCCAATCAGGAGAGGGGAACCTCATCACTTCCAATGTCATTGTCCGGTATGAGTTCTCGTTCCTGATTGGATGAAAGTGTTATCCCTGTTACTGAACAAATTCTGTATAATATCAGAATGCTGGGCTGAGGGATTACTAGGCCGGGAACCCCTGTTGGTGTTTTAAGCATTATGTTATACTTAAGCTATTTTAGAAAAATCATGAAAATGTGGCGCAATTGAATATTTATTCCTTCAGAGAGAATGTTTTTAACTCAAATCTTTGTTTCTGGGGGGGGTCCCTGGAACAACATATATTTCAGATGGGGGTCGGCGGCCAATTACATATATTTTTGGGGGTCCTTGACATGAAAATGTTTGCGAACGACTGACATAGAAACATAGGTATTTCAGGGTTTAGAATTAGGGCAATTGTAGAATCTTGTGTCAGGCCTAAATGGGTTAACTAGTAGAAGAGACTCCCTGTCTTACCTTGAATAGCAGCCGATAGAGGCATGTCAGGCCTCTGGACTGACGAGTCTGGCACAGCTACGGAGTATTGAACAACGTTTATTCAATAATACCAAAACACATCGCTTTACTTTAGATATTACGGTAGAATAAATAACAACGGTAAGTATAATTATTATTAGGTATTTTGAAATCTGTATTAGTGTTATTAATTATTGTAACTGTAACTTTTTGTTTCTTTTTGAAGATTGCATTAATGCAATTTAGTTTAACACAAGTTAGTGTCAAATTGTTAGAGCTGTGATTTTTTTGGATTAAAAAAACGGGTTGCGGGCAAACTTACTGATGGGGAGCCTCGCTAGTTCAATTTCTGTGAAAAGGAAATATTGAAACATAATTACACTTTGGATCTCTCTCTCTCTCTCACGCACGCACGCACAGACACACAGACACCCACACGCACACGCACACAGTCGCACACGCACACAAAAATAGCTGCTTCCGCCCGGACAATCAGGCATATGAAGGATCAGACCCGAGACAAGAAAAATATATATGCACACAACACACTGATGTACTGGCGCACGCACGCACACAAGCGCGCACACAAGCACGCACACACACAAGCGCGCACACACACACACACACACACACACACACACACACACACACACACACACACACACACACACACACACACACACACACACACACACACACACACACACACACACACACACAGCTGCTTCCGCCCGGACAATCAGGCATATGAAGCATCAGACCCGAGACAAGAACAATATGTATGCACACACAACACACTGACGCACGCACGCACCTTTGCCTGACAAATAGAGCTCAGCAGTGCTCTTAGCTTCTCCCCTGGGCTCCAGCCTCACAATGACTGAGTACACGCCTAGAAGAGATTAGTGACCAACAAGAAGAGGGGCGTCTTAACCAGAGTGTTCACATGACGGAAGAAAAGAGTCCAGAAAGAGAGAAAACACACACACGCACGCACACACACACTCACGCACGCACACGCACACGCACACACCTTCGTCATCGGTGGACACGTTTCGGATCACCATGAAGTGCCTGCGGCCCTCAGAGGTGAAGTTGTACTTGGGGCTGTCCCTCAGCTCCCAGGTGTCCTTGTACCAGGACACAATGGCGTTGTCGAAGGACACCTCGCACTCGAAGGTGGCCGACTGCTGCTCGCTCACCTCGATGTTGTGGATGCGTTTGGTGAAATGAATTTGTTCGGCTATTAGGAAAACAGACGAGACAATAAATGGTTGGTCGCCGTGGCGAATGGGTCGGTCCGTCCCGCTCCCCTCTCTCTCTCTCCCCGACCGGGAGGATGTATGAAAAAAACACGTCTTGAATGGTTTATTTTGTTTATTTTGGTCAAACATCCCGTGAAAATCAAGAGGTTATTATTATAGGCGAATATAAGTAACAAAAACTATTTTTGGTTAAAGCAGCATTATGAAACTGTCCTCTTTCCACCCTGGATTTGAACCCGGTTTCCTGCGCTGACATGTTTTACCACTGAGCTAATAGAGCCGGCCTGCTCGCTCAGGGGATTAATTGAATCATGACCATCAGGTCAGATCCTGTGTCTAGGTGAGACATGACCTTTGACCTCATGTCAGATCCTTGACATGATGTAAATGTCTCAATAGAAGAGCTGGGAGACAAAATAAGTTATATTGTATTAACAATATAAACAAGAAAAACAGACTAAAGAACTAGTTTGTACATCAGTCTGTCTTGCTTCTAAACCAAAGTCGTTAAACCAGTGGATATGTTCTCGTTCCTGATTGTTTTCTGTGATTTTTGTCCTGTAATGTCTACCATTTTGTAATGTTTCTGTTTCTGTGACGTCATGGACGGAAAACAAATTTCAGTGCAAGCTGACAATAAAGTTGTATCGTATCGTATAGTATCATATCGTATTAACATACTCTACCATAAGGATTGTATAAGTTATATTGTATTAACATACTCTACCATAAGGATTGTATAAGTTATATTGTATTAACATACTCTACCATAAGGATTGTATAAGTTATATTGTATCAACATACTCTACCATAAGGATTGTATAAGTCATATTGTATTAACATACTCTACCATAAGGATTGTATAAGTTATATTGTATTAACATACTCTACCATAAGGATTGTATAAGTTATATTGTATTAACATACTCTACCATAAGGATTGTATAAGTTATATTGTATTAACATACTCTACCATAAGGATTGTATAAATTATATTGTATTAACATACTCTACCATAAGGATTGTATAAGTTATATTGTATTAACATACTCTACCATAAGGATTGTATAAGTTATATTGTATTAACATATACTCTACCATAAGGATTGTATAAGTAATATTGTATTAACCTACTCTACCATAAGGATTGTATAAATTATATTGTAATTAACATAATCTACCATACAGATTGGACACAATTACTTTTTATTCATTAAAAAATGTAAATTGTGTATTTACAAAACTAACTACTAACTACTACTAACCAACTAAAGTCAGGAAATGTCCTCAGTTTTAGTTTGGTATTTTGGGAGGATATGAAATATTTCTTCTATTCCTTTGTTTGTTTTTTGTTGCTGTGTCACTTTTAACTGTGAATGCATTTCTTTAAATATGTTTTTTTGTATCTTGTCCCTGATGTATTTTGATCTAAACACTAAAGCTACAACTAAGCTTTACAGTGAAATAAAACTAAAATATTAAACATATTTTTGTTAAGTAAGTATAATAACCTTGATGTCAACGGGGCGACGGCGTTAGACTGTAATGTGTTGATGATGATTAGGAATGGTTTGGTGTTTCAGTTGACGAGGGGTTAATGTCAAGATGGACAAACAGCATGATGATGATGATGAGGATGAGGATGATGATGAGGATGAGGATGAGGATGAGGATGAGGATGGTTTGAAACTTTGCAACAAAAAAAAAAGCACCCAGTAGCGGAGAGGCATTGAAAGAGTTATGGCTAAACAACAGGAACCGACAGGACGGAAGCAGCAGGCGGAGAATTAAGAACTCCATTAGTGTTGACGATGTTTACACTTTGGATGCTGGTAGTTTTTGTCAAGAGGTTAGTTAAGAAGAAGGGCTTTGGCAACAACACGAAGAGTAGAACACGGTTTGACACACAGAGCTTCCACCCATGTTAACGGGGCGTAACAACAGGTGTAAAGACAGACAACCTTCCACCCAGATGTTAACGGGGTGTAACAACAGGTGTAAAGACAGACAACCTTCCACCCAGATGTTAACGGGGTGTAACAACAGGTGTAAAGACAAGGCACACAGACCTTCCACCCAGATGTTAACGGGAGTGTAACAGCGGGGCGTAAAGATGGGTGTAAAGACGACCCACACAAACCTTCCACCCAGAGGTCTGCGGAGGACGTGAGGTTCTCGTAGCGACAGCTGTACGTTCCCTGGTCTTCTGACTTCACGTCTCTAATGAGCAGCCTGTGCACCTTGTGCTTGACCTCCGACGTGAACCTGCCCTTCATCTCCAGGCGTCGGCCGTCCTTGAACCACTGACTCTGAACGTCGGGCACGGACAACTGACAAGACAGCGTGCACGTCTGGCCCTCCTTACCCTGTGTGTCCTGCAGGTGGCGCTCCACCTCCATTTCTGAAAGACAACAAGCAAAAGCAAAAGGTCATTAAAATGTTGACATATTTTTGCTGTGGTAGGGCCCCATAACCAGTGTTGGGCATAACGGCGTTTAAACAAACGGCGTTACCTAACGTCGTTATTCTTTTCAGTAACTGGTAATCTAATTAATTACAATTTACATCGTTACAACGCCGTTACCGTTACTGACAATGAAATGTGCTCCGTTACTATGTCAAGCGTCCCCAAGCTTTCTGTTACCACGGGCCGGCTGACAGTATGTGTGTCTGTGTGTGTGTGTGCGCTACTACAGGCTGGGGCTGCTGCTCCTCCTGCTGCAAACATGACATGGTTAGAAAAAAATACCAAGGATATGACAGTGATGTCTCTTACTTTTTGCTGTTACGCAACCAGGAAGTAACACGGACTCGACGCTGTTTAAGCAGTGACATGTGACATGACCTCACGTACGAATCCTTGGTATTGGTACCTTCATGGGTATTTTTTTACACACAAACCCAGCGCGGCGCACACACACAAACAAACTAACTTTAACAACAACCAGTAGAGAAGAGATGGCGAGTCACGACGAACAATCAGACAAGATGGCTTTCACAAATTGGCGGTACAAGGCCACCGGCTAACGGCCGATGTAATCTTCTTAAAACCGGCCGAAATCCGCGCGTGCACGGTCGATCACGCACGCGCGTGATCGCACATGTATCGCTGCGTAAAATGCGATATTTTGGGCTTGATTAGAGCTTAATTTGACTTAGTTATGAAAAATACGATGATAGCTTAGCATTCCGGACATCTGATAGTGCTGCACAGTAGCAAAGATACTACCGGATATTTTGATCGCAAACCGGAAGTGGTCATCGCTCACTCGCTCTATTTGGTCAGAATCGGCATAATGGTGACGTTACCGCCACCATCAGGACTGATTGTCCCAATACTATAGTCTTGCCCCGTCAAAATGAGATATAGTGTGTATATCGCGGATTTTTCTTTTGGCATTAAAATTATGAATAAAAAATATGAATATATGTCACAGAAAAGCTTCTATTGGGAGTGGCAGTCCAAGGGATTTTATAAATTTACACTAAAAGCACTGTAGTGTAGTCCAGTGTTTTTCTTTATTGCGAACGCAGTGAGCATTTACTATGAGACCCAGCAGATCCTGTCTGTGTGTGTGTCTGTCTGTCTGTCCCGCTGTAACACCACACGCCCACCACCAGAGGGCGCAGCTGTATCACACACAAAAACACACACACACATGCACGCGCACACACACACACACACGCACGCACGCACGCGCACACACACACACACACACACACACACACAAAACTTAACTTACAAAAAAACTTAACTTAAACAAAAAAAAAAAACTTAAAAAGGAAAAACTTTAAAAGGAAAAACTTAAAAAAAACTTAACTTAAAAAAAACTTAACTTAAAAAAAAAAAAAACTTAAAAAGGAAAAACTTTAAAAGGAAAAACTTAAAAAAAACTTAACTTAAAAAAAAACTTAACTTAAAAAAAATCTTAAAAAACACAAAAAAAGACAACTTAAAAAAACCCTTAAAAAATTACGTAATTTATTATAAATGTTGTTTTTGCAATTTACGAGCTGCGTTCGCTTCCCGCGTTCGCGCGCCTTACTTGTAGTTGACAAATGTATGTGAACATGTTGCTCTGTAAAGTTTTAAACCAAATTAAGGAAGAATTTTGACTAGCACAACTGTCACTGAATGGAAAATAGGTTACTTACTTTTATTTCAACATATTGAGACTTAAAAACTGGACTTTTGAGGTCCAAAAAGTTTGAGAACCACTGGTGTAGGCAATTACACCTGGTTTACTGTTGTTATCTACCAGTTGCTGTGCGTTGAGGTGCAATAAATATTATATTGAAGTGCAATACATATATTGAAGTTGAAGTTTATTTCTCCCTCATGGCAAAGGTTATTATGTGTAAGTTGTAAGTATCTGTCTATGCTGTTCTACTCTATGCACCTGGCTTGTGAAACCTGCTCCCAAAAACAATCCAAATTCTTTGACATATTACAACTTTTTTACGCAAATAGTTACTTTTCCTAGTAACTAGTTACTTTTACAATAGAGTAATTCAGTTACTAACTGAGTTACTTTTTTGGAGAAGTAACTAGTAACTATAACTAATTACTTTTTTAAAGTAACGCGCCCAACACTGCCCATAACTAACTAACTAACTAAACTGGGTCCAGGGGGTTAGTGTTTCTCTAGATACTGACCCGTGACAGCCAGCTTGGCGCTGGAGATGTGCGGTCCGCACACCACGCGGTAGTTGCCCTGGTCCTTGGCCTGGCAGTCCTTGATCCTCAGCAGGTGGCGGTCGCCCACGATGGTGATGGCGTACTTGTCGCCCGTGTCCAGTTTCTGGGTGCCCTTGTACCAGGACAGGGTGATCTCCGGGTAGTTGATCTTCACCTCGCACTCAAACACCGCCTCCTTGTTGGTGAAGGCGGACTGGTCCGAGATGTCCTTCACCACCGTGACAGGCTGCAAACAAACACACGGACAGACAAATAATGATTATTATCCCCTCTTTAGCATTACATTGGAGTTTTGTCAACTATCATAACTTTTTGTGATGTATAAAATAGAGTAGAGTATGTTAATACAATATAACTTATACAATCTGTATGGTAGAGTATGTTAATACAATATTAACAGGCACACCTGCAGTGGTTGTATTCGGTCTCCATGTTCTTCTATTGATAAATGTGGATCCTGTGGTGTGGTAGGACCTCTACTGGTTGAAAGGTGGAATTGACTGAAGCTGCATGTTTCAATTTCTACCCTGAGCAAGCAGGCATGCTCTATTAGCCGAGTGGTAAACATTTCATAAAATTACATTTAGTTCTACTGGATCTCTTCTCCACTAGTCCCTCCCTGCCATTTAGTTCTACTGGATCTCTTCTCCACTAGTCCCTCCCTGACATTTAGTTCTACTGGATTTTTGTTCTACTGGATCTCTTCTCCACTAGTACCTCCCTGACATTTAGTTCTACTGGATCTCTTCTCCACTAGTCCCTCCCTGACATTTAGTTCTACTGGATCTCTTCTCCACTAGTCCCTCCCTGACATTTTCTATTTGTTGATGAAATTGTCAAGATATTTAGCCTTAGATTAGTCGTTAGTTTTTATTTAGTTTTATTTAGTTCTCATCAGTGGGAAAAAAAGCTAGTCGAGCAACATTATTTCGTCCTAGTTTTAGTGGATGTAAATAAATGGACAGTGGAACTGACCTCGGTGCGTTCCATCCTCTTCTGGAGGTCAGCCACTAGTCTGGCCATGTCCTCGTCTGACTCTCTGTATTCACGTTCCACATCCTGGAAACACAGACATAATACTGAAACATGTCCTGAAACACAGACATAATACTGAAACATGGCCTGAAACACAGACATAATACTGAAACATGTCCTGAAACACAGACACAATACTGAAACATGGCCTGAAACACAGACATAATACTGAAACATGGCCTGAAACACAACACATAATACTGAAACATGGCCTGAAACACAGACATAACACTGAAACATGTCCTGAAACACAGACACAATACTGAAACCTGGCCTGAAACACAGACACAATACTGAAACATGTCCTGAAACACAGACATAACACTGAAACATGGCCTGAAACACAACACATAATACTGAAACATGGCCTGAAACACAGACATAATACTGAAACATGGCCTGAAACACAACACATAATACTGAAACATGGCCTGAAACACAGACATAACACTGAAACATGTCCTGAAACACAGACACAATACTGAAACATGTCCTGAAACACAGACACAATACTGAAACCTGGCCTGAAACACAGACACAATACTGAAACCTGGCCTGAAACACAGACACAATACTGAAACATGTCCTGAAACACAGACATAATACTGAAACCTGGCCTGAAACACAGACACAATACTGAAACATGGCCTGAAACACAGACACAATACTGAAACATGGCCTGAAACACAGACACAATACTGAAACATGGCCTGAAACACAGACATAATACTGAAACATGGCCTGAAACACAACACATAAAGGGCCTTTCAAAAAACGCAGGTCTCATTGAAAATGAACTATAGGCGCATTATATCGCTTCATGTTTGAAAGGCACTTAATACTGAAACATGTCCTGAAACACATAAACACAGACATAAACACTTAAATCGACGGTGTTTAATGGTTTTCCACTTTCTAAACATTAAATGGACGGTGCTTACCGGTCTTCCACTTTCTAAACATTACATGGACGGTGCTTACCGGTCTTCCACTTTCTAAACATTACATGGACGGTGCTTAGAGGTCTAACACTTTCTAAACATTACATGGACGGTGCTTACCGGTCTTCCACTTTCTAAACATTAAATCGACGGTGCTTACCGGTCTTCCACTTTCTTCGGCCTTCTCTTTCTTCAGAAACTCGATGGCCTGCAGCAGGCCCCTGTAGTCGGTGATGCCGTACATGCGGGCGTATTTCTCGTACTCTTTGGGGTCAACGTTCCTCAACAACTCCACAATGTCGATGTCACTTTCCTCCTGTGGACTCTTCTGCTTGGACGGAGTCCTGAGGACAGACCATGGATAGAGGACGTTAGAGGACATTGGATCAATGTTTTAGACAGAGGACACAGAGGACGTGGGATCAATGTTTTAGATCTATCTCTTGAAATGTTTTAATTTAGTTTTAGTCACATTTTAGTCACCTGGAATGTCTTAGTGTGAGTCTAGTTTTAGTTGACTAAATATCATAAGATTTTAGTCGACTAAATCTACAGTTGATTTAGTCGACTAAAATGTATTTTGGCGGGCCTTGATGTCGTCGTAATGACTTGCTGAAGATAGCTCATCTACAAGCTCACAACGCGTCGCAGCGTTGTGTAGATCAGCTATTTTCACCATGCAACCAAGTGTAAAATGACTTATACTGGATCTCTTGTCCACTAGTCCCTTCCTAACATTTTAGTCTACTTTTAGTTTTAGTCATCATAGCTTAGTTTTAGTCATCATAGCTTAGTTTTCATTTAGTTTCCATTTAGTTTTCATCAGTGAAAAAAGGTAGTTGACGAACATTTTTCGTCTTAGTTTTAGTCAACAAAATCAACACTGCTAGCAACGTTACGGAAATACAAGCCCAAAGGTTGCTTACAATGAACAGACATGGCAACGCTGTGTCTGTTCATTATAAGACAGGGGTCAGGGGTCAGGGGTCGTCAACACATGTGTAATAATTAGGGATGTCCCGATCACATTTTTTTTGCTCCCTATCCGATTCCAGATCATTCGATTTTGAGACATGCCAATACCGTTTTCTCCCGATCCGTTCTTTATGTTTTTATACAACACTTATTGCCATATCACAATTGTTATAATATCCTAACTATATCTAGTCTAATATCATGATACAGGTATAATATTGATGCCCTGTCCATACGGCATGCATATTATGCAAGATTACATTTTTGCAAGATTATTTCTTATTTTGACTAAAAGCAAAAATAAATAAGGTTTCCCCATTCAGACACATAGCATGTATAGCCTACTATATTCCATTGTTGTCGATGTGAGAAATGTATGTCAATCTAGTCTAGGCTGTTGCCTTATTATTCAAAGACAACATTATGTGACTACTTGATGTTGTATTGGTTAATTAGATTGAGTGAATCGTTTGGAAACTACAGCTTATATAGAACTGAAGTCCAGTTAAAACTCTTGAGAATCTCTCATTCAGAGACACAGACACCTTGGCTGAAGAGAAGAAGTCTCACCAAATACCCTCTGTCACCCTCTAGTGGCCACAAACACACACAACACTCACTTCTTCAGCTTGGCTCTGAGGTCTCCCTCCAGCGCCGCTCCGTCTCTCTTCTCCTCCACGTGCATGTCCGTGCTGCACTCGATCTCCCCGTGCTTGTTGGAGGCCACGCAGCGGTACTGTCCCGAGTCCGACTTGGTGACCTCCCGGATCTCCAGCTTGGCCTCGGGGCCCCTCTGCTCCATGGAGATACGCCCGCCGTGGGTGATCTGCCTCCACTTGCCCTTCATCCACTTGACGCTGGGGATGGGCTCGCCTCCCACCTTGGCGATGAACGTGGCCACACCCTCTGTGAAAACCAAACGCATGTATTAGACTTAGAGTATATATTAATAGAGACGGCACCGGATTTCTCCTCCCATCCACTTGCATGAAGTTGCTCAAAAGTGCATGAGGCGATTTCACTCCTCCTTTCGGGTAGGAACAGAGTGCATTCTGGGATGGCATTGGGCCCAAACACATGAAAACGCTGTGCCGTTGACTATCATTGCACCGTTTGTGCGCGTTCACATATGACACATACATGCCAAATCAGCATAACTGAATAATATTGTAGTGTTTTAGTAACACTGTGGTCACACTGTTTTCCAAATCACAGATTCAGATTTGGCCTAACAAAAACATAAAACAAAACATGGTTACTTTAATCCACGGTTGCAGCATGTTTACAACTCATCTAACTCTGCACACATCTTGATCATCATCAAGTAGGATTTTTAACAGTAACTTTCTTTTTAATAAAACATTGCCTTTGCTGTCATGAGGCCCTTTCATCCTGTCTAACATGACCATGTAACAGCAGGCAGGGGAACTCACTCTCGGGGACCGTGGCTGTTTTGGGCTCCTCGATAAAGAACAGGCTGTCTGTTTTCTTGGCAGGAGCCGCAGCAGCCGGGGCCTCCTTGTCCTTGGGTGCTGCCGGTGCCACGCCTGCTTTCTCTGCAACACAACATGCACAGCATTACACCCTACTGTACAGCCTACTGTACCCACCTGTATGTGCCTTGCATCCTAAAATAAAAATCACACCCGTGTGAACTGAGTGGTGTAAGGTCTTATATAGCCTGTCTGACGTAATGAAATCACACCCGGGTGAACAGGGTGAACATAGCAACCATGCTAATTTTTTCTGCACAGACTAACAAAGCCAGTTGTAGGAGTGGTTTACACCACTCAAAAAGGAAATAACACAGTTATCACAACGCACACAGGCGTGGGAGATGGACTGCTGAGGTGGAGCGGTGCAACACCTACCATCACCATGTGTGAACCACTTGAAACACGCAAGCCGTGCTACTCATACGCCGAGTTGTCGGTGCCCGGGATCGAACCCGTGACTGAGCAATCCGTACGCTGTGCACAATACTGTATGTACTAGGGGTGTAACGATACATTTGAACAGCGATACGATACGTATCGCGATACATGGTTGACGATACGATACATGGACCATATTAGTTCATTATGGCGATCCGATCCGATACGATTCAATGATTTTAAATCGATACAGTAACTATTTAAAATACGACATTATTTTAAACTAAGTAATTAATCCCCTCTTTTTCTTTTATCTTCTAAAAATGGCTAAATACCACGCACAAAAATGTAGTATTGATACAATTGATTATTCGCATAGCAAAACGATTTGATATCGATTATTTGCATTGCAAAACGATACGATACAATCAATGTTGCTGTTTTCATTTCGATATACTTCGATTCATGAAATTAAAATAGATTTTTCGATGCAGTTACTATATCGTTACACCCCTAGTAGGTACACAATAAATCCTAGCATAACCCATGACTTTTCCACTGTACCTTTCACGGCCACCTTGGCCTTGCAGAAGTCACTGCCGGCCTCGTTGGAGGCCTTGCAGAGGTAGTCCCCTGCGTCATGCTTGGACGCCTGGCTGAGCTCCAGACAGGCCGTGCCGTCTGAGAAGCTGATCCTGGTGTTGCCGGCAGACGCCAGCTCCTTGCGGTCCTTCATCCACAGCACCTTCAGAGGCGCGGAGCCACACACGTGGCACCGCAGGCTCAGCTTGTCCCCCTCGTCCACCGTGGCCGCCTTGAGGGGCACGTCGAACACTGGAGGCTTCTTCACTTCTGGACACGGAGGACAGTAGTGGTTATAGAGAGGACAGGACAGGACACAGGGGACGGTAGACCCGAGGCCCAATTCTACAAACCGTCCCTCTTCGGGTGAAAACCGTTTCAGTTTACGCACTCAATAGTAAAATTATTGTTAAACATGTGCGTTACTTAATTTACAAGAAGTCTACACAATTAGAGAGCAGAGATTAATTGTTATTCTGATCAACATTTGCCTGTTATCTCTCCTAATGGTACCAACATCAATACAGCATGGAATTGTGGACAAAATCTAATCCAACGACAATAGAATATTCTTTTGGGTCTGAGAGGCTAAATGTCATCAAATGGTGGTCCGTGGCTCAAATGGGTCTGAGAGGCTAAATGTCATCAAATGGTGGTCCGTGGCTCAAATGGGTCTGAGAGGCTAAATGTCATCAAATGGTGGTCCGTGGCTCAAATGGGTCTGAGAGGCTAAATGTCATCAAATGGTGGTCCGTGGCTCAAATGGGTCTGAGAGGCTAAAACCGCTAAATGTCATCAAATGGTGGTCCGTGGCTCAAATGGGTCTGAGAGGCTAAATGTCATCAAATGGTGGTCCGTGGCTCAAATGGGTCTGGGAGGCTAAATGTCATCAAATGGTGGTCCGTGGCTCAAATGGGTCTGAGAGGCTAAATGTCATCAAATGGTGGTCCGTGGCTCAAATGGGTCTGAGAGGCTAAATGTCATCAAATGGTGGTCCGTGGCTCAAATGGGTCTGAATGTCATCAAATAGAGCACCGAAGTTTGACGTCAATATCGGTAGGCGGTGAAATTGTTTAGCAATGTTAGCATGAGCAGCCACAGTGATCAACACCTGTTACTTTTACATCATAGAAATGATCACCAATATTAATGTTATTGTTATCAATGCAAAAGACAACATCTAGGGACATTCTCACTGATGTGTGCTGCACTTCAACACTTCATGAAATCAAGAATCACGAGAATCACTCTCAAGAGTAAAGAACCAAGATTTAAGAATCAAGAATCACAGTTTTGTTCTAAAGAGAATGAAGCTCATTTGAAGCCGATTATTGCCACTAACTCATGCATATTATTAACCACATGAACCCCAGTGATCCTAATCTGGCCACGTCCTAAAAGACAAAGATTCCGCTAAAACAGCAGATCTACAAGTTTGAGATCCACAAAACGTGACACCTTGTGAACTTGTACATCGGCTATTTTCGGGCAAAGAGATTAGGTGGAGGGAAGGAGGGGGTCCCCGGGGGACCCCTGAGGGAGGAGGGAGGAAGGGGGTCCCCGGGGGACCCCTGAGGGAAGAGGGAGTCCCCGGGGGACCACTGAGGGAAGAGGGAGTCCCCGGGGGACCCCTGAGGGAGGAGGGAGGGGTCCTACGAGGGAAGAGGGAGTCCCCATGGGACCACTGAGGGAAGAGGGAGTCCCCGGGGGACCCCTGAGGGAGGAGGGAGGAAGGGGGTCCCCTGAGGGAAGAGGGAGTCCCCGGGGGACCACTGAGGGAAGAGGGAGGGAAGGGGTCCCCGGGTGACCCCTGAGGGAAGAGGGAGGGAGGGGAGAGGGAGGGAGGGGAGAGGGAGGGAGGGGGTCCCCGGGGGTTCAACTGAAGAGGTATAACACACTATAGGGTGCATGTGGTTCCTAGTGCACTGCCTCCACCTACCTGTGACTCCCACAGTGATGTCACATGACACCTTCCCGGCCTCGTTGGTGGCCAGGCAGGTGTAGCTTCCGCTGTCGGACACCTGGCTGCCTTTGATGCACAGCACGGCCACGTTGCTCTTGAAGCTCACGTCGTATTTGTCCGAGCTGTGGATCTCCGCGCTGCCCTTGTACCACGTGACGTTAATGGGCTGGGAGCCGGCCACGCGGCCCTCCATCTTAACCAGCTTACCCTCCGTGTCCTCGATGTGCTCCGAGGGCTTTTTGGTGAATGAGGGAGGGTTCTTACGCTCTGGGAAGTGAAAGGACAAGCGTGTTAAGGACGCGGCGATTAGTCGCTTCGTCGCGTCGGTGTCGGCAGTATGATACTGCCTAAAAGAATTGGTATCGAAACCGATATCCAAAGGATATTATCGGTTTTGGATAATATTTAAGGCTGTTTGTGTTGACGGAAGGCTGACGATTCAGTCAGTGATTTCCGGGGAAGCTTTCAAAAGGCTCAACAAGTTGGAGAAAGTGTTAGGTAAAAGAAATACTACATTTAAGTTGTTTGAACTATTGTTTTTAAAGTCTGCGTTACGATATAACAGATGTGAGGTACTGCAACGATATGTCGTAAATTGATTAAAATCGATTCAAACTCGTGACAATTTAAATCGTGATTAAATCGTGATTTGAATCGAATCGTGATGCAAACAGCAGAGGGCGCGTAAAAAAGAGAAGAAAGAGATTTGAAAAAAAAAAGATATTTGTAAGAGAATTGATAAAAAAAAAGAGTTACATTATTGTTAAATATCTGCATTACAAGGAGAACTACACAACTAGAGAATGTAGTAGAAGAAATGTTATTGTTAAGAATTGTTGATTTTTTTTATCAACGTTTGCCTGTTATCTGTCCTAATGGTACCAACATCAACACAGCACGGAATTGTGGACAAAATCTTATCCAAAGACGACAAAATCATTTAGTTTTGGGTCTGAGAAAGAGGCTATAAATCTCATGGAACGGTGCAGGATGGTCTGTGGCTCAAATGGCAAAAGAAAAAGTGACGGGCCTTGACATGAAACAGGGTTGAAAACCCCACTGGGTGGCGCTGACGATACCTTTGACGGTCACGTCAGCAGAACAAGAGTCCTTGCCCATGTCGTTGGAGGCGTGGCAGAAGTACGCGCCCGTGTCGCCGCGCTCCACCTTGGTGACGCTCAGGCGGGCATGGCCGTCGGCGCCGCACGTCATCTTATAGTTGCCGCCGTGGCGGATATCTTTGTGGTCCTTGGACCATGTGACCTTTATGGGGGCGGAGCCCGTCACGTGGCAGGCCAGCTCAACGCCGTCGCCCACCGTCACTTCCTGTGGCGACAGCTTCCTGTCAAAGAGCGGTGCGTAGCGGGGCTCTGCGTTGTTGGAACAGATCCGTTCCGGGTTTTTAAAGACAAAGAGTTGTTGGGGGCGGGGGGGGATAGAGAACAGAACTTTATTAGTGAGACAGAAAGGTTGGTGTCTGAAATTCACCATCAGAGATTGATTAGATTTTATCCTAGGTAAACTAAAAGGTGCTCAGAGGGAAATGCACGAAACAGTAGTGTGGTTCTGCTCTTCATTGAACAATACTCACAAATTACATTTGAATATTGATCTTTAAAAATCGTCCCGAATATCGAATATGTTAAATTATTATTATAATAATTATTATTATTTTCCCCATAGAAAATAATAATATGGGACAGTGCACGCTGCTCGGATCTTCCAGTGTACAGTAGATTGATCAGGTCCCAGAGAAAGAAAAACAACTAGAAAAAGTGCCATTCTGGGCACAGGTCTCCACCAGGAGGATAGAAGTGTGTGTGATGTTTGGCAAAATGTTTAGGAGTAATATAAACATGTTTTTTTGTTTCTTGCAACAATTTTCTTCATTTTGTTGAGGAAATGCAGAGCCAGATCACTCATAGCATCTCTGAGGATAGAATTCTGGATGAGCAGGACATGTGCAGCATTTTGTACAAAACGGGCTACTCCTGAAAACTTTGGAAGGCAATCTTAGCTAATCAGTGTAGAATCTGAGAAATCCAACAGGCTCGTCTTGATCACATGACTACAGAGATCATGTGTACCGATTTGCGTGAGATTTGGAGGAAATCTGTGACTAACATAAACAATGTGTTTTGCAGAAATCGGCCTCATGGTGGTGCTATGTGGAGGAATGCAGGGAAAATGTTTTTCCATGGCCTCTAGGGAGTGCGTATACATAAGTTGTCGATGCAGTTATAGGTAAAAACAGGAATTGGCCTGTTATAGCGCCACCCTGAGGCTGATTTGGGAAATAAATAGTGGCATGTCGTCCTCGGCCTAGTGGAAATGTGCGTGTATAATTTGATGGAAATTGGACACTGTGTTTGTGATTTGTGGCATTTTGTTCGAAACGGACCAATCATGTGAGCTTTGGAAGCCAATCTTAGCCAATCAGGATGGAAGATGGGAAATTGTGCAGATCTGTGTTGATCACATGACTATGGAGATAGTGTATACCGAATTGTGTGATGTATGGATACAATGTGTACGAGTTATCTACAGAAATGTGTTTTGCCTAAATCGGCCTCATGGTGGCGCTATAACAGGCCGTTGAGGAATATTTGGGGCAGAGGTTCGTCGTTGGCATCCAGGGAGTGTGTGTGCACAGTTTGGCATAAATCGGGCCAACGGTGCCGGAGATTAGCTGATAACGGACGGACGGAAGGACGGACGGACGGACGGAAGGACACACGGACGGACGGACGGAGTGCAAAACATACTCTCTCCCCATGCCTTCGGCCTGGTGGAGACAATAAAAGGTGTCAAATGGCTGAATGTCTGAATATTTCTCAGTGGTGTAAAGTAACTAATAGCAGTACACTATGTACAAGTACAATGTTGAGGTACTTTTACTGTACTGGAGTATTTCAAATTTCTAATACTTTTTTTACTTTTACTCCACTACAATTATTTGAAACTTTAGTTACAACTTACTTTGTAAATTTTGATAATTATTACAAAACATAACATTACCCACTTCAGACATTTACATTTTACATTGTTTTGAAAAACTTGAAATGGGATATTTTGTATGATAACTTGTACTTTTACTAAGTACATTTTGATGCCAATACTTTTGTACTTTTACTCAAGTACATTTTGAAATCTGGAATCTGGAAACTGAGAATTTCTATATTGCAGAATTTAGACTTTTTCTTAAGTCGCCCCTCACTTCACACGGGTGTGATTTTTTAATAGACATTAATTTCAGGACAGACCTTGCAGTGTGAGTTTGGCCCTACAGGAGGCGCTGCCCACGCTGTTGGTGGCCGTACAGCTGTACTCCCCCGAGTGTTTCATCAGCCCATGGGCGAGCTGCAGCGCCGCGCTGTTGTCCTCGTACGACATGACGAAGTCTCCGCCCACCGGGCTCAGGGCCACGCCCTCCCTGGCCCATGTGACCTGGATGGGGGCGGAGCCAGCCACGCGGCACTCTAGGCGCACCGCGCTGCCCTCGCTCTGCGTCACGCTCACCAGCTTCTTAGGGAAGGTGGGCGGAGTCTTAGCCTCTGGAAGGAGGAGGAGTCGCAGATAGTATGGTTAAATAACCACGGTTATCTTATAACCTTCAGTTTAATTTAAAAATAAAAAAAATAATAATAAAAAATAATAATAAAAATAAGACAATATTCTGAAAAACCTGTTTCTGTGTCAGTCGTTCTCAAACAATTTCATGTCAAGGACTCCTAAAAAGATATGTATTTGGCCCCCAACTGAAAATATGTTGTTCCAGGAACCTCCCAGAAGTTTTTTTGAGCTAAAAACGTTCGCTCGGAAAGAATATATATTCAAACATTTGCGCCACATTTTCAATTTGTTTTCAAAAATAGCAGATCTACAAGCTCGTAGTGCGGTACTCGGTGCCGCGCTATGAGCTTGTAGATCTGTTATTTTTCAATAGCTAAAGTAGAACAGAATGCTTAAAACACCAAAAGGGGTTCCCGTCCAAAATGGGTTAAATATGTTTTTTATATAAAAAAGAGCATTAAACACTAATGTGTAAGATGAGCTGGTAAGATGGTGAGATGGTGTTGCCAGATAATGGTCTAAGATGTGAGCGGAGCACGTTGCTTCACCTTGGACACTGAGCCTGCAGGTGGACGAGGCGTGTCCAATGTGGTTCTCCGCCTTGCAGGTGTACTCTCCCACGTCGGCCTTGCCGGCCTTAGCGAGCTTCAACATGGCAACGCCCTTAGAGAACTCTATCTTACAGTTGGGGCTGGACCTCACTTTGCCTCCGTCCTCATTGAACCAAGACACCTTGAGCTCGGGCGTGCCGGCCACTCGGCATTTGAGGCACACTGCGTCTCCTGCAGTCACCTCCATGGCCTCCAAGGCCTCCGTGAAATAGGGAGGTTCTACACGCGGTGGCAGGAGATCACACACCGTTCAGACAAAACAAAACACCAAACAAATGCAGAATAACACACACACACACGCACGCATGCGCGCACACACACACACACACACACACACACAGGAACAATCCATGTTTATGTAACACAGTTTAACAGTGCTTCCACTTGCCCAGGCATTGGATGTGGATTGTGATCCCGGTGTTCAGGCGGTTGCCTTTAAAGGGAATGACGTAACCAACCTAGTGCACTTCCTTCTTTCAACTTTGCTATGAAAGTGGCAGGTTGTGTTTATTTTGCTCTGCGGGATTAGTTTATTATTTTCATTTTACAATGAAGCATTAGATTAATATGTACCCAGAGTTGTTAGGATACAGACTGTATTTTTATTGTACTGCATCGGTTCTATTTACAGCAAATATTAACGTTGAAGACGTTCAAGAACAGAGCAGTGATTGCCTCTTTTGTCTGTTTGTCAGAATAAATCGACTCACTGCAGAGAATTTCCTGGTCTGTGGTCGTTCGTACTTCTACAAGTCACAACAACACAACGCAAAAAGATCACGTCCGTTACATGTATCAGACAAAAGGAGGACACCAACCTAGGATGGACACCGTAGCGTGTTACATGTATCAGACAAAAGGAGTTAAACCAACCTAGGATGGACACCGTGGCGTGTTTACATGTATCAGACAAAAGGAGTATAAACCAACCTAGGATGGACACCGTGGCGTGGCAGCGGTCCTTTCCGGCCTCGTTGGACACTTCACAAGAGTATCTCCCGGCGGCGTCCTTGTCGTCGGTGCTCAGACACTCCAGCATGCAGGCGCTCTCGCTGGTGCTGATGTTGTACTTATAAGAGGCAAAAAGCAGCTGCTCGTCTTTGTACCAGTTCACCGTGATCTGTGGGCTCCCGGAGTACGAGCACTCCAGGGTCAGAGGTTTGCCCTTCTCCACCGACACATCCTTTAGCTTCTTACCGAAGCATGCCGGCTCTGAGTGACAAAGACATTAGTCAGTTAATAACGATAGTTAATATAAGAACGTACGTACATTTTGAACAGATTATTATTATTTGGGGGAAGTTGTTAGATATTAAACTGACCTTTGACAGACAGGTTAACTTGACAGCTTTCCTTGCCAGCATCGTTAATGACCTGGCAGGCGTATTCGCCAGCGTGGGACTTATCCACTTTGGAAAGCTCCAGAGTGGCTTTGTTATCCCTCAGGGCCATGCTCCAGCCACTCCCAGGCACAATCTCCTTGGTTCCTCTGAACCATTTCACTTTGAGAGGGGCGCTGCCTTTCACCAGAGCCCAAAATGTCACACTACTGCCTGGCATAGCTTCCACAGGCTGTGGCTGCACCACGAAAGAGGCGGGCTCTGTTTGCAAAGACAAAGTAAGGGCTTTCAGAAGCAGAGCAACTGACAATGAAGACTGACAATTTAATGACAACTCAATTACAACTTCACGTACTGCCTCGCAACAAGAATAGCAGCAGCAGCAACAACAACAACAACAACAACAACAACAACGACGACGACGGTAACAGAAACAACACAACCGATCAGACTAACAACACAAGGACCCAAAGCAACAACAACGTTGATCTGTTGCTTACTGACCTTTCACAATGAAAGAGCCACTGGTTTCACTGGATCCAGCCTGGTTGACGGCCCTGCACTTATACACTCCAGAGTCTGACAACTTAAGAGTGGACACCTTCAGTGTGCAGCTGTTGTCACTGAATGCAACCTCGCAACTCGGCCCGCTCTGCACCTCCGCCCCGTCGTGGAACCACGAGATGGTGAGCGGAGCCGTGCCGGACACTTTGCATTCCATTTCCCCGGCCATGCCCACAACGGCATTACAATCCTTCAACTGCCTCGAGAACGTGGGAGGTATGAGTTTATCTGTGTGGGAGGGAAATGGGTTACAAACGAGGGCATCAAGGCAACAACAACACAAACATGAACATTGTTATACTCATCATTAGGAGCTTGGAACACCAACCTAGGACTACGAGGTTTATCTTACTCAGGTCCCTGCCAATCTCGTTTTTAACCTCAAACGTGTACTCTCCCGTGTCCAGCCTCTCTGTGGAGAGCACCTTGAGGCTGGAGATCATCTTTGAGAAGGAGATTTTGTATTTCATGCCCGTGGCCAGCTCAACCCCGTCCTTGAACCACTTAGGTATGAGCTCGGGTGATCCGCCCACTTTCACCTCTAGGGCGGCGATATCGCCTGCAGTCACACTCAACGCGTCAGGTTTATCCACTATCTTAGCAGGTTCTGAAAATCAAGAGAACAGGGCAGAGAGAGAGCTTGTAAAAAAACCAAAAGAAAAAGAAAAAGAACCTGTGAGACGAATTATACACAACTGCAAGAGAAGAGAGAGAAGACAGAGAGACACAATTATTAGATTTGGTTACAAACCTATAACAGTCAAGATAGCAAAACATTCCACATTGCCAGCATCGTTTTTGAGCTGGCAGGTGTATTTCCCTGCCGCGGCGAGATCGGCCTTAAACACTGTAAGAGCGACCTGGCCGTGACCAAAGGTGATCTTCCTGTTGTCACCGTCCCTGAGGATGTGATCCTTGTCCTGAACCCAGCACACGGTAACAGGCTCTGAGCCTTTTACCGTAGCGACAAGTGTCACCTCCTCCCCCACCGTCACTGTCACGCTGGACAGTTTCTTCACGAATGACGGAGGTTCTGAGGAGAAAACAATGCATAGAGGCAACGTCAGCAAAGGCGACAATCCGTGGGGAGTGGGGGGGCAAATCGAACGTTTTGAAAACACTTTCTACTTTCTACTTTCCACTGACCTCTGAGTTTAACTGACGCCTGGCAGGTATCACTTCCTACACTGTTTGACACTTTGCACTCGTACTCGGCGGCGTCCGAGGGCTCTAGTCCAGCGATATGCAGCGTGGCCGAGCTGCCCTCGGCCGCCATCTTATACTTCCTGCTCTCCATCAGAGGCTTCCTGTCTTTGAACCAGGTTACCTGGAACGGAGCCGTACCGTTCACCTCGCAGTACAGACTCACATCCTTGCCCTTCAGCCCTTCGACCGGCTGGGGCACTTTGGTGAAAGACGGAGGGTCTACAAGGAAAATCGGAAAACGGTTTAGAGGCAACAAAGGACAGAGTGAGACCGTATTTGAAATGTGCCAATGTTGTCGTTCGCCTCCGACTCTCTCAAAAATAAAGGGTCTCAATGGTACGCCGGCGCCCAAAGCTGAGCGGGCCGACGCATCAGAGATAGAGAGAGAGAGAGAGAGAGAGAGAGAGAGAGAGAGAGAGAGAGAGAGAGAGAGGGGAGAGAAAGGGTGAGCTACCTTTAACGGTAAGAGTGGCGCTGCAGCTGACGCTGCCAGCCTCGTTTTGAGCTTCGCAGCTGTAAACTCCGTCGTGATCAAAGCTGGTGCTCAGCACTTCCAGGACCGCGACAGAGTCAACGAACGATGTCCTGTAGCCGCCGCCGTCCGTGACCTTGGTGTCGTTTTTGTACCAGGTCATTGTGAGAGGAGCCGTGCCTTGGACTTTGCACTCCAGGTGAAGCGGCTCGCCCCGTTTCACAGACTTAGTGGCGGGCAGTTTCAGGACAAACTCAGGGCGTTCTGGAAATGCCAAAATGTTGAAACGTATTAGGAAGAGCCGTAGAGAGGTGGCCGTTTAGTAAATATTAAACGACACAAGGGGAGATAGGGCGGGGCTAGTGAGAGAGGGCGGGGCTAGTGAGAGAGGGTGGGGCTAGTAGAGCTGAGGAGATGAGCTGAAGACACTTTGTTAGCAGCAGGCAACATGGATGTAAGGAACACAGAAAGAGATTAAAAAGGGTTTGTGGTGGGAAGGAGTGGAGGAAACACCTTATCACGCACGTCTAGGACTAGAAACCAGTGAGTGAGATGAAAGGTGGATGACGACGATGAAGGTGAAGCCAAGACAAAGAGTGTTCGACGTGGTTGAAGGAAGATGATTAAAAGTCGGACCTTTGACCGTCAGGTCTGCGCTGGAGCGCGCAGAGCCGGCGTCGTTGCTCACTTGACAAGAGTACACCCCGCCGTGGGCCGCGCCCACAGCGTAGAGGTCCAAGAAGCAGGACTGGCCCTCCAGTCCCGCGAAACACGCCGGCCCGCTCATGAGCTCCGTGTCGTCCTTGAACCATTTGACCGTGAACGGAGCCGTTCCTTTGAACGTGCCTTTGAGTCGCACGGTGGAGTCGGGCAGCGCGGCCTGCGACTGGGGCTGCACCACGAAGCTGGGCGGCTCTGGAGTGGAGAAGATGGAGGTTAAAGGTTACATAAAGAGACACTCACCTTTCACGCAGCACCTGTAGGCTGATGGAGGGGGAGAGGGAGGGAGGGGGGTGAAATATTGACCGGTGACACCTTACAAAGTTCCGCTCTAACCTTTCACACCGAGCGACGCGCTGCATTCACAGCTTCCCGCCTTGTTGCTCAGTTTGCAGGTGTATGCGCCCGCGTCCGAGCGCTCCAGCTGTTCCATCTCCACGGACACAGAGTTGTCCTGCTGGATGAGCCTGTGTTTCACACCGCTGGTGATTCTGCCACCGTCTTTGTGCCACTCCACGGACACGGGCAGAGAGCCAGATATCTTACAACAGATCTGGACAAAGGAGCCCAGTATCTCCTGCATGTCTGACAGTGGCTTGGTGAAGCTCGGAGGAATGACTTGCTCTGTTTTTTGCACATGAAGAACAACCACAACATCCGTTATATAGGACAACATCCCATTCAACAATCACTGCACATCAATCATCCATGACCGCCATTTTGTTTCGTGTCTTTGTGATCTACAAGCTCACAACGTGTCGCGTGGTGACACGCTGTGAGATAGTAGATCTGCTGATTTATTTATTTTAGCTTTTCATAATGTTCATAATTTCCAACACCAACCTAAGACCACCAGTTTGACGGTGCAGCTGCAGCTGCTGATGTGGTTGGAAACCTCAAACACATATTCTCCTTGGTGTTCCCTCTGAGCCGTCTGAATCCTCAGACTACTGACGCTCTTCTCGAAGCTCAGCTTGTGCTGCCTGATGGACTGAAGCTCTTTGCCGTCTTTCGTCCATTTGACCCTGAGCTCGGCAGAGCCGCTCACCTTACAGTCCAAACTGACCGGGTCTCCCACCGTCACCTTTATAAGCTCGGGTTTCTCTGTGATCTGAGGGGGTTCTACGATACATAAAACAATAATCTGTTATCTAAAACACAACGCTACGATGACCAAGGTTCTTCAGAATGATCTCTAAATCATTCAGATCACGTACAGCACATTCGGACTGACCAACATGTTTGGATGGGTGCATGCTTTTGGTTAGACATACCATTGGTCTGATATCTCAAACCTCACCAGAAACCTAACCTCCCACGGGGCAGCACACCTAAACCTAACCTTGAACCTCTCCCAACCCTTAACGCACCCCTCACCAACCTTACTCCGGTCGTTTTAACGCACCTCTCACCAACCTTATTCCATTTGGACCAATGCTATGTCTAACCAAAGTATGCCTCCCGTTGATACGTTAAAAGTGAAGCTAAATTTAAAAAAAGAAAACAACAACGATAAGCTCCAATCTACCTTGCACCACGAGGGCAGCAAAGCACTTGTCCTGGCCTGCCTCGTTCACCACCTGGCAGGTGTACCTCCCGCCGTGAGCGACCTCACAGGCAGGGATCCTGAGCGTGGCCACGTTGTTCTCAAACGTCCTCTCAACGCCAGGATCCTCCAGGATCCAGCTCTCGTCTTTCTGCCACTGCACAGAGAGCGTGGCGGAGCCCGCCACCGTGCACTGGAACTGGGCCGCTTGGCCCAGAACCGAGGCAGTGTTCTCAATCCCCTTGGTGAACGACGGCGGTTCTAACATGAAACCAATTCAATATTAATATCAGAGGCTTTGTTTTTCCTTTTCTTTACAAAGTGCTAAATCTATCTACTCGTACGTCGTTGGGTGTCGGGCAGAAACCTTGTATATGTCCATATTTTAACGTTTTTTTATTTGTTATTATTTTTTATTAATAACCTACTTTGTTGTACTGTACGAAGAGTGCCGTGAAAAAAAGTAGCAAAAATGGCCGACAAACAAGCTCAGAACACGTCGTGAACTTTTAGATATGGTATTCTTGCTATTAAAATAAATGTGTAAGTGAGATTGGTTAACTCTAAATAATAACGTTGGATCTATTAGAACACAGGTTATTATTTTGTTACCATTTTCTGAAAAGTTACGGTTTTGGACGTACAAGGTTTCCGGCCGACACAGACGCCCGTCTACAGTATCCGTAAAAACAAAAACCAACCTTTGATGCCTAGCGTAGCTTTACACGTGCAGCTTCCCACCTCGTTGGCCACCGTACACTGATACTCGCCTATGTCTACGCTGTCGCAGCGCTGCACCTCCAGCGACATGGTGGCGCTGTTGGGCTGCGAGACGCCGTGCTTGGCACTGGGCTTAAGCTCCTTGGCGTCTTTGTGCCACGCCACGTCGAACGGAGCGGTGCCGCTCACCTGACACTGAAACGAGGCGCTGGCGCCTCGGACCACGTCGGCCGAGGGCAGCTCTCTAACGAACGACGGAGGCTCTGAGACGACAGGAGACAGGGAGTCGTTATGGGCGTTACACGTAGAGAACTGTGTTCTACGAGGACATGTTTCAAGTTGGTTTAAGTGATGTTTTATTGTATTTTTAACGAAAAAAGCTTGCTCAGTAACAGGGGTCTATGTATGTGATACAAGTATTGTGGTAGAAATCATTGCAATTTTTTTTTGTTTTGTTTGCTCAGTAACAGGGGTCTCTCCAATAAATAAACAGTAACATGTAAGAGTTGAATTATTGTTAAAAATCTGCATCATATTTACAAGAAGTCTACACAATTAGAGAATGTAGAATTGTTGTTGTTGTTGTTTTGATCAACGTGTGCCTGATATCTCTCCTAATGGTACCAACGTCAATACAGCACAGAATTGTGGACAAAATGGACAAATGGTGGTCGGTGGCTCAGATGGAAAACAGATGATGGGCCTTGGTATGAAAAGGGTTGAAACCCAGGATGGCTCGACTGACCTTTGACCCTCAGTTCCATGCTGCAGCTCTCACTGCCTGCCTCATTGCGAGCCTCACAGTAGTACAGGCCTGCGTCCTTCATGTCCGCAGAGCGTATCTCCAGAGAGGCTAGCGACTTCTCAAAGGACAGCCTGTGCCTGTCACTGGGACAGATCTCACAGCCCTCTCTGAACCAGCAGACGTCTATCTCAGGCGTGCCGCTCACCTGGCACTCAAACACTTTGCCCTGACCGGGCCGCACCACCGACACGCGCTCGGGGGTGCGCACAAATTTAGGAGGCTCTACGAAATCAAATCAAAGAGGTGTCAATAAAATATAAATATAATAAAAATAATGACATTAGAATATATTAAATCTGTTCATTATTAGGCATGAGCGTAAACACGCCGAGTGACCTTTGACAAAGAGCGTCGCCTGGCATGAGGCGGAACCGACGTCGTTGTTTATCTCGCAGACGTACTCGCCGGAGTCTGAACATTTGGCAAAGAAGAGCTCCAGGGAAGTGGAGGCGTTGTCTTTGACCACAGAGCAGTCGGAGCTCGAGAAAATCTCCTTTTTGTCTCTGAACCACCTAACGGTCAGCGGCGAGGTGCCGGACACCAGGACGTTAAACTGGACCTTTGATCCGGGCAGAACATTCATGGAGTCGGGCTTTTCCAGAACACACGGTGGTTCTGTAGGAGGGGGAAAAGGGACCGTCACAGCTGTCCATATGTGATATATGTGGCCAGATTTGACTGAGAGCCTGCCATCGCGCAAACTCCAGCTTTTCACCAGAGGAGAAAAACTTTCACATACTAGAGCATGTCTGAAATAAGTGTCAGAGCTGAAATGTAAATGTGAATGTAAATATGAAATAAATGCTTAAACATGTAGCTAGGTGTAATGTTAGAGACCACAGAAGTGAACCTTTCAAGCCTGTTTTCTCAACTCGCTGTTTCTCTGCAAGACATTACTCTCCAAAACTGGTGGGTCAAACTGAACAACCAATATGTAAATTTGAAACTATGATTCTCTGCTTTCATATGACGTGAAAAAAACGAAAATTCAAAGAAATCCAATGGCAGTCCCTCAGTCAAATTTAGTCACATATGACATAACACAATATATGGCAGAACACACAGTGGTTCTGTGGGGGAAAAGTGACTGTCACTGCTGTCCATAATGTGATATCTGACGTTGTCTCGTGGAAACCTCACATGTACCAAAGTGTTCCTTTTCATTGTTCAAATTCAAAAGTTTCAAAAAACAGAAGATCGACAAGCGCCAAAACGGGTCGCGTTGCGCATGGAGCTTAACGATCTGCTATTTCTGTCCGTTATGAAGATACATGAAGATAAGAGGTTTCTGCCCGACAGCGACGATATAATATGGAATATAAACTAGATGAAGAGTGAAGAAAAACATTTAGTCTTTAACAAAATAATAGAATATGACCAAGATGAATAATAGATGATATAATATAGAATATGGAATATGGACGAGACGAATATAGTGTTGGAAAAACCTTTAACAAACAAGGTCCCGGAGCACTGGTCGGAGCCGGCTTTGTTCTGAGCCATGCAGGTGTAGCTTCCACCGTCTCTGCTCTGAAGGTCAGAGATCTCCAGGCAGGCTACGTTCTCATAGAAGGTGCATTTGTGCCTCTCGTCGGCCTGGATCTGTTTCTGGTCTCTGTACCACTGGACGCTTATAGGAAGAGAACCAGCCACAAGGCAGTCCAGGTGGGCAAACGATCCCTTGATGCCCTCCGTTTGCTTTAGCTTTCTCGTGAAAGAGGGCGGCAATATTTGATCTAGAAATGAATGCGGTGAGCGCAAATAAATAAATAAAACAATTCATTACGTTATCGCAAAACACAGTCATCACACGCAGACGGCTTAGAAGCGGCTGAAGCGTCAAACTAACCTAGAATAGTGAGTGCGGCCGCACAGGAACTGACTCCGCCGTCGTTTGAAACCTCAAAAGTGTATTCACCACTGTCACTTTTCTCCGTTTTCAGTATCTTCAGGATGGAGGAGGTGTCTGTGCTCTGCACTTTGCACCTCTGACCCGAGGTCAGCTCTCTGGCCTCCTTCAGCCACCGGGCCTTCAGGGGCTTAGTGCCCGAGAACCTGACCTCCAGAGTGGCTGGGTCACCCTGGGTCACACTGACCGACTGGGCCTCCTCTGTGATTTTAGCCGGTTCTGAGATGTCGACACAACAACACAGTCAACAACAGAGTCTCCTGTGGATCACTCAAACATATATCCTAATAATAACTGATAGTATAATATAGGATAATATATCAACAAAAAAAACTAATAGAAATACTACGAACGGAAGGTGGTGGTACCCTAACCCGAGTACTGGACAAGTAGTTTTTTTTATAATCATTATTATCTGTAATTTACTTTTTTTTATTTATTTAGTCTGGAAGCTTTTCACTCAGCTATTTTCATGATTGTAGAAAGGTTTTGAAAATATATGAATAAAAAGAAAAGCATGTACTTTTTATTACAACAATTAAAGTACTCCAGTAATTAAACTCAAGTACAAAGTCGAGTGAGCAACCGTTACTTGTTAGTGGACAAATATTTGTCCAGGGATTATCTATACTTTGTCTCAACTACCGGGATGGAGTACTTTGTTGTACCACCACTGATAACAGCCTTTAGCTTAGCATCGCAACCTTTAGCTTAGCATCACAACCTTTAGCTTAGCATCGCGACCTTTAGCTTAGCAACGCGACCAACCTTTGACGGTCAACACTGCGGAGCATTTCTGGCTCCCGGCCGGGTTGTGAGCCTGGCAGGTGTACTTCCCGCCGTGCGCGGCCTGTGCGTTGGTGACGCGCAGCAGCGCCGTCCCGTGGTCGTACGTGATGTGAACGTGCTCGGCCTCGCTGAGCTCGTGGTCGTCTTTGAGCCAGGTGACACTCAGGGGCTCCGAGCCCTTCAGCGTGCAGCGCAGACTAACGTCCGCGCACGCCACGCAACTCACGCTCTCCAGCTTTTGGACAAACGACGGAGGTTCTAGAAGTAGAACGGCAGCAAACACAAGAAGTCTGACTTCCAAAATACTACAGAATGTATTTTTAAGAGAAAACTTTGTCTTTCTTTCTTTTTTTTAGGGCAATAATTATGTCATATTCATCCAGTAGAGGACGCTTGTCTTGTCAGACTTGCAAAGTCTGGTTTTAACTGACTTTACGCTCTTTTTCCTTTTGGGGGGTGGGGGGTGAAAAACAACAACGAGGCTACAGTAATGTGACAGGAAAGGGGGAGAGAGATGAGGGGGAAGACGCGAAGGCCAACGGGCTTGGGACTTGAACCCGCGGCACGCTGTAAGGCGGATTACCGGCCTAGGTGCCTGTACCGCTCAGCCGCGACCCAGGCCGAGGGTTGTTCTTTTACAAACTACTTTGATTGGTTGTTAGTTAGAGAACCAGCCAGTCAGGAGCTAGGGTCCACTGGACTGGGGGTACCTCCACAACCAATCAGTGGACTGGGGGTACCTCCACAACCAATCAAGTAGCGTGGCATTAGGTCGGAAACACAGAGGAACAAATGGAGGAACCTATCCCACCGCTGGCACCAATGTAGCCTCGGCCGGGAGGCGAACCCGGGACCTTTATGTATCCGAAAGGCGCGTACGTTACCAGTCTGCTAAAGAGCCAGGCCCGATAGTGAGCAGCAACGTAGCATCGTATAGCCTACACACGAGCACCCTCTAGTGGATATACATTACACAGTAGTGCCCATCTCTAAATGAGTGGATCTAAATGACACAGCGCCCTCTAGTGGATCTAAATGACAGCGACCATCTCTAAAATTGCAGCAGCAAACCAACCAACCTTTCAGCGTTACTTGACACTCGCACGCCGCCTCCCCCACCTCGTTGTGGGCGGTACAGCGGTACGTCCCCGCGTCCCCCGCCTCTACGGCCAGGACCTGCAGGGCCACGTGGCCCTCCTTCACCGTGATGCGGTGCCTCTTATCGTTCCTGAGCGGCTTGCCGTTCTTACAGAACGACAGGGTGAACGGTGCCGAGCCGGAGACCTGGGCCTCCAGCACCGCCTCGGTGCCCTTAACCACGTCCCTGGGCTCTAACGTCCTCACAAACACCGGAGGTTCTGAGAGGAGAGAGAGCAGCCACGTTGGAAAACACTGTGGCGCTTACACCGTTAGCAGTGGTTTAAACTAGGAACTATGTTCTTACACCATTAGCAGTGGTTTAAACTAGGAACTATGTTCTTACACCATTAGCAGTGGAACTATGTTCTTACACCGTTAGCAGTGGTTTAAACTAGGAACTATTTGCTTTGGACTCAAGTGCTGCACTTAAGGAACAACGTTGTGTTTGAAAAATGTGTATTACTTTATACTTCTACTCCACTACATCTCAGTCGCAGATTGTGTACGTTTTACTCCAGTACAATTATTAGACAGCTTTAGTTGCTAGTTAGATTGCAGATTTAGCTATTGATACTTTTACTTGAGTAATAACAATCAGCGTGCTTCTTCCACCACTGACAAGGAGAAGAGACAGAATAAGGACGGGCTGTACGAACGAAGCTAAAAACGAGAACCAACCTTTGACCGTCACTGTGCTGCTGCAGCGGTCAGTGCCAGCCTCGCTGGACGCCACACACACATAATCTCCGCTATCCTCAACGGTACAGTGCACTACCTCCAGAGAGGCCACAGAGTCCGTCACGGACATTCTATATTTGTGGGCGTCAGAGACGACGTCCGTCTGGTTCTTGGACCATTTGAAGGCGATCACGGGGCTGCCCGTGGCCTTACACTCCAGCCTCAGAGTGCTGCCGCCGGTCACCAGCTTGGTCGCCTCGAGTTTCGTCACAAACACGGGAGGCTCTGAGAGTAAGAGGTTAACATCCGTTTGAGATCAGTTTCATAAGACATTCGACGTTTAGCAAAAAACACACCGATTATTTTGTCGAGCAAGTCGGAGACATTTCTACCCTTATCATGTTTGAAGAAGAAAATAAGACATATCATTGTGAGCATGTAAAAAGACGTGGCACCTTTGACAAAGAGGACTGCGGTGCAGTCCACCTTCCCAGCATCATTGGATACTTGGCATGAGTATTTGGCAGAGTCGCCAGGTTTCACTTTGCTAAGCTCCAGGGAGCTCGAAGAGGCGTCCTTCTTTATGAAACATGAGCCTCCGGTGGAAATCTCCTTGTCTTCTCTGAACCACTTAACGAGCAGCGGAGCCGTTCCAGTGAAGGCCGCTTTGAAGGCAACCGTGGTTGCCGGTATAACCTGCTGGTTGTCTGGTTTCACTGTGAACACTGGGGGTTCTAGAAGCCATTAAGAAGACAACAATCATTTAGCTGTGGTCTACACAAGAAAGGGAGCAACATAATTCTGATTCCTATAAGTGAAAGGCAGGAGAATTCATAACCTTTGACATAGAGTGTTCCACTGGTTTCCTTAAAGCCAGCAGAGTTGGTGGCTCTGCACATATACACTCCAGAGTCGGCCTTCGCCAGACAAACGACTCGGAGCGTCGCAGAGCTATCCTTAAACTCAGGCTGGAACTTGGCGCCAGGCATAATCTCCTTGTCATCTTTAAACCAACTTATGGTCATGGGCTGAGACCCAGACACTTTACAGTCCATGGACACATCGCTGCCAATGTTCCCATCCACTCTTTTCAGAGACTTTGTAAAAGACGGAGGCATTATGCGATCTGGTTATCCAAGAGAAAACAACACCCCATGAGTTATTATAACTTCCAATGCCATAGAAACTATTTAGAATAAGAGATGCATTTAATAAATAAAAATCTGTAATTACAACTGTGTTTGTTAAATACTATGATAAAATATATAATGATAAAAAAAACAAGTAATTATTAAGTATTAGTTGTGTGAAAGAAGCAGAGGAGGGTCTAACCTAAGACCGTGACGGAGCAGGTGCACTGGTCCTTTCCAACCTTGTTGGCCACCTCCATGCGATACTCAGATGTGTCTCCCTTTTCCGCAGTAAGAATCTTTAGGCTGGACACGTTGTCCTTGAGGGTCATTTTATATTTACGGCCGGTCGTGATCTCCTTCCCGTCTTTAAACCATTTCACTTTAAGCTCTGGGCTTCCGGCGATCGTACACTCCAAGTTGGCCGAGTCTCCTGCCGTCACACTGAGGGACTCGGCGGGCTCTGAGATTCTGGCAGGTTCTGGGATGAGATGGAACCAGTTATGACGAGTGAACACCCTAACGTCAGGGCCTATACGCTGTTGTTTTGCTCGTTTTGATTAAATGTTTGGTGGGGTTGTCCCGATTTCAGATCACGTGATCGGAAATCGGGGGCCGATCACGTCATTTCCAAATGATCGGGAATCGGATCGGGATCAAAGAAACGTGAGCGGGACATCCCTAGTATCAATATTATATTGTCTGTGATTTTGAATATTGTACTATTGTGATATGGCACAAGTGTTCTATAAAAAATATACATTTCGGATTGGGAAAAATCGTTATCGGCAGATATACTCAGAATCAAATGATCGGATCGGGAGCAAAGAAACATGATCCCTAAAATGTGGCCTTATGTACGACATGTCTATGCAACACACATCTCGGTGGAAGTTATCGTCTGACCTTGCACGGTTAGGGTGGAGTCACATTTCTGCTGGCCAGCCTCGTTCTCGGCCTGGCACGTGTACTTGCCGGCGTGGCCGATGGCCACCGCCGTAAACGAGAGGCTGGCGACGTTGTTGTCAAACTCCATCTTGACGTTTGGATCGTCATCTCTCAGTATCTCAGAGTCTTTCATCCATTTAACGGTGATGGGAGCCGAGCCTTTTAGGGTTCCCTGCAGTTTCACTGCGTTTCCCAACACCACAGTGGCGCTCTCCACTCTCTTTGAAAACACTGGCGGCTCTGTGTGAAAATAACCTGGACTATTACAGAATATCCTATCGATTGATTTTTCGCCTAGAAAGTTGAATCGATTAAAAACTTAAGCTTTATTGTTTAATTTGGCACATAGTAAAAACTGCCTATCTACAAGCTCACAACGGAGCAAATATTTGTACACATTTTTTAAACATTTTTCAGTTTTGTTTTTCAGATTTCCGCCTATAATTACATTCCCAAAATAGGAAAAAATTATGAATGGATTATTTTACTAGATTATCAGTGATTTTTTTATTTTTTTATCTATAAAATTGATTAGGAATAGTTGTACCCCTAATTTCGTCAGCGTCAAACTAACCTTTCAGCTTGACCTGTGCCTTGGTGGTGACTTTGCCCACACTGTTGGACACGACGCACTGATAATCTCCCACGTCCACACTTTCAAAAGACTGGATCTCCAGCCTGGCCAGAGAGTCCTGGGACACGACGGTATATTTGCGGTCGGTGGAGATGGCCTTCTTGTTTCTGAACCAGGCGATGTCGAAAGGAGCGCTGCCCGTGATCTCACACTGCAGCTGAGCAGCGCTGCCCTTCACCGTCTCCACTGTCTGGAGTTCTTTTCTAAAGGACGGAGGCTCTGAGAGTCGGGAGAACACGGTTACACATGCAAGACCTTCACCTGATCTCTCACTGAATAACATGACCTGTTATATGGATGGCTCTCTTCCACTAAACCTACAGAACCTTCCATGATAACGTGAAACCTATAGAAGACTATGACGGGTAAACTAGAACCTTCCATGATAACCTGAAAGCTTCCAGAACCCATGGAGTTGTTTTACGTTCCATTAACGTGTTCAGAAGACCTGAGGCCGGTTCTACCAACGCTGTGCTAAGTCAGTAGTTCTGATTGAAGATCTTTCAACAGTGTTTGAACAGCCAACAAACAAACACAAAACACGGATGCTTTCATGTGTTAAAACCAGAACCACCGCTGAAGGGAAAGGCATGTCATTTTCAAACATTTCAAACAAAATATATATTTTTTTTTTAAATTGTGAGAATAGACAATCTGGTAAATCCAGAACCGGCTCATTCTTGTAGTGGAAAAGAGCCATTATTGAACTGTGTCTGACTGACAAACCTTTGACAGCTATCTGTGTGTTGCAGCTTTCACTCCCGGCGTCATTTGACACCTCACACGTGTACCTCCCGCTGTCTGAGACAGTGAGGTTGATGATCTCCAACGTGGCGACGCCACCCTTCAGAGAGATCTTGGATTTGTCTCCACCACTGAGCTCTATCTCATTCCAGAACCAGTGAACGCGCAGCTCGGGCGTTCCTTTGACGGAGCACTGCAGCCGTGCGGCTATGCCCTGTTTCCAAGTAAGACTGGGCTCCATTTTCTTTACAAACGAGGCGGGCTCTGAAAAGTGTGTTTTTTTCCGTTGGAAAGAAAGAGGAAAGAGGAATCATTTAATCACCACGGTGAAAAGGGTGAGAAAAAAGATGGATTGTGGGAATTGAATTAATAAGGGGTGGAAAAACGAAAAGTGTGAAAAAACGAAAAGTTTAAGAGAAAGTGTGATGAGAAACAAAATAAAGTGTGACAGACAAAAGAAAGTCTGATGAACGAAAGAAGGTATGAAAGACAAAAGCAAAAGGAAGAGCAAGACAATAGCATTCAGCACCAGCACACAAGATGGCGCTGAAGAGCCTTGACTCCAGCATCAACTCCACCAGCTCCTTTCGAGAGAACAACAGTGAACAGTGTTCGTAAAAAAAATGAAGATGAAGATCTCACCACGAAAGATCTTACCTTGCACCGTCACCTGCGCCTCACAGGTGGCGCTGCCGGCCTCGTTGGTGGCCGTGCATGTGTATTTCCCAGAGTCCTTCACTGTGGACTTGGGTATCTCGAGAACGGCCACCTTGTCCTCGAAGGACATTTTGCAGTCCATGGTTTGGTGGCACTTCTTGCCATCCCTGGCCCAGGCGGCGGTGACGCCCGTGTCCTCGCCCACCTGGCACTCCAGCCTCACGGGCTCGCCCACCGCCGCCGAGAGCGGCGCCACGCGCTTCACGAAGCTGGGTCTGTCGATGACCCTGAGCTCCGTGGTGAACGTGGCCGCGCCAACCTTGTTGGAGGCCTTGCAGAGATACGTACCCTGGTCGCTCACCTCCAGCCTCGTGATCTGGAGGGAGCATTTGTTCTTGTCGCTTTTCATGACATACTTTGGCCCCGAGGGGACGGCCACGTTGTCCTTGTGCCAGACAACGTCCATGGGGGTGGAGCCAGTGAGCGAGCACTGGAACACAGCTTGTTTGCCCACAAATAGAGTCATGGGGTCGGGTTTCGATACAAATACCGGTGGATACATTTCTACGGAGAGCAGGTATAGAACATCATGTAAAACATAGTAGGAAAAAACACCACATGCACATCGTAACGCATCGGCAAAAACAAACAAACAAACACATGAACCAATACTTTTACAGTAATCCGACAAGACGACAGATCTCGCTGCGCCGCGGGGTCTTACCGGTCACGATGAGCGTGGCGGAGCAGCTGTCCGTGCCGTACAGGTTGGTGGCCTTGCAGGTGTATTCCCCGCTGTCCACCTTCATGGGTTTCACCACCTCCAGGGAGGATGATGTCTGGCGACTGACCATCCTGTACTTCTCGCCGTGCTTGAGCTCCACGTCGGCCTTGTACCACCTGAAGATGACGTTGGGGGCGTCCTCCAGCTCACACTCGAACCGGGCAGCGCTGCCCACGTTGATCTCGATGGAGGCGATCTTCTGCTTGAAGACTGGTGGCACTGTGGGCGCGCAGCACAGAGGAATAGCAAAAACAAAGGTTTAAAGTTAGTATTGAAGTGGCAGAGGATATACGTATTTATATGTAATGAGAAACGAGGAGCAGAGATGGTGGAATGCGACGACAATGGTGGGAGACATTCCAGGAGTGACTGTGGAGGAGAAAGATGGTGGGGTGAGTTGGCTGAAAGACCAGCCAGAACACCAGCCCTGTTCGTTGGCCATCACTTTGCACAGAAGCCATTTTGCGCTATATAAACGCCAATTAAAAATTTACTTTTTACAATTATTTTGCCAGTTAACAAATTTCAACCTGGATTCTGTTTTCAAACGTTAAAAAAAATAGCCAAAATAGCAAGCACACAATGTGTCATCATGCGATGCATTGTGAGCTTGTATAGATCGGCTATATTCAGTATTTGTCTGTTGTGATTTTGTTTTATATGCCATTTTGCAGCGGCTGAGGCAATTTGGGGGTCCTTGGCATGGAACAGTTTGGGACCCCCTGACTAAAAGGCTCTAACACGGGGCTAGGTTCAGGCTGTTGGGGGGGAAAAGATGACAACCATGACAGATTGAAATGCTGGAGGCATGCAATGTAACCACCCAGTGAAGTGAATGGACAGACGGTGAAACATATGGCACTTCATGGATGGAAAATAAAAACACAAGTTTTCATTGTACAGTGACCGTGAAAAGAACATGAAATGAAATGGAGCCTGTAGGCCAGTATTATGGCAGTCGTATTAGACCAGATGCTTAGCTCCAGGAGACAGCTAGAGGCATGTTGCTGGCCTACAGGCTGGGATACCCTGCAGTGGTGTTAGTGCTATAGCAGTATATCCTGCCAGGGAACTCATGCTGAACTGTGAAATGACACCGAGGTGAAGCCCTGTGGTCACGAGGACACAACAGATCCTCGATAAGTGACTTATTAGTTCCAGAGTGAAGATAAAGGCCTGCTTTATGCTCCGTCAATACAGTGGTGTTACGGACCGAAAATAGCCGATCAATAAGCGCACGCATGGATCGTCTATTTCCGCCACACACACAGTCATACGACAAAGCATAAATGGGGCTTTAGAAGGATGGATTGTGTGGAATAATGAGTGACAAGGTAACTTTAGAAGACCCATTATTCAAACCTCTGGAGACCACAGTGAGTGTGGAGGTTGTTGTCGTCTTGCCCACTTCGTTCTCGGCCTCACAGACATACTCTCCTTGGTGTTTCTGCTTGATAACTTTGCTGATTGTTAGTGTGTGCGTGTCGTGATCCGTAGAACACTTGAACTCCTTGCCAGACTTCACCAATTGTCCGTTGAAAAACCAGTTGACCTTGCTGACGTGCTTAATGGTGGTGCTGAGGACCATCTTACTGTCCTCTTCGATGGCCACGTCCCCCAGAGGGATGACCACCACGGGGTGTTCTCTCTGCTCTGGTCGGGACACGGTCACTACCTGCTTGAACGTCTCCTCCCTGTGCTCCCGCTGGACGCTAATGTCCACGGACTGCTCCGCGGGGACAGGCGCAGAGGGGAGGGCGCTGGTGATGTCAGCGGCACCTACATCTCTCATGCGGCCTTTCGCCGACGCGGACCTGACCTCCTGCCTGGAGACCTGCACCGACTGCTCGAACTCCACGCGGGCTTCGGTGGACACTTTGACCACCTGGGAGAAGCCCGTTTGCTCCAGCCGAGCTGTCTGGGATTCCTGGACCACGAGCCGCTGTTCGGCCGTGGCGGATTCGAGAGTCATTTTGGATTGCGTTTTGAGAGCGGCGGCTTGAACCTTGACGGCGGTGAAGTCCGCTGCGGTCTCCGCTACTCTAACGGTCTCCACCACAGATGACCGCATCTCTTTGGAGCGGGCCGAGCTGACCTGTGCTTTCTGAGGCCTGTCTATCTGCATGGTACCGGGCTGCTCGGATGTGAGAACGTGCTGCTCCTGGTACACTATGGCATGGAGAGCCGCCTGCAGTTCAGTCCTGAGTTCAGCCATCTGGGGGTATTCTCCCTCAAAAGCCAGGGTGATTTCCAAGGGGGCGCCCGCTGACGTGATGAGGTACGTAAACACGGAACGCCTGGGCTCTTTCTGAACCTTGACCTCCTGTATCTGAGCTACCTCTAACCTCCCGACGACATCGGCCAGTAACAGAGGCTGGTCGCGGGCCACGGCGGACTGCAGCGCGTCTCTCAGCTGGCGTTTGATACTCACGCTAGACGCTTTGGGAATCTCAATCACAAAGGTCATCTCTTTGGGAAGAGCTGTGCTTTCTTTGGACTCGGAGGCCATCAGGGACAGCTTAGGCTGTGTGCTCACACTAACTTTAGTCGACTCTGACTTGACGATCTCCCGAGAGAGCTCGCCCGTCAGTACTCGTCGCTCGTCCATCAGTATGGACTGTCTGACCGACTGACCTTCCTGGATCTGCACGGCAAAGTCCTGCTCGGCTGCGGCCAGAGGCACGCTGCTCTCCGTGGAGACCTCCTTCTCCTCTATCTGCACTTGCTCCGTGGGCACTTTGGGCTCCACGGCCGGCTGACAGCTGAAGCTGTCTATGGCCGTCAGGCTCTCTGTGTGACCTTCCACCAAGACCTGGCTATCTGCTACGCTGGTGACGTGGATCACGTTCCAGCGCTCCTCCTTCTGAACTAGAGCACGCTGCTGCTTAGCGTCGCTGGCGAACGGAGTCTCCTTGGGGAGCTGCATGGGCTGAGAGGAGGCGTGTAGAATGCTCTGAGGCCTAGGCTCCGTCCGGAGCTGCGGCTCAACGCCCGTCACAGACACGTCTAAGTGTTTGTGATAGTCGGCCGTGAGCTCGAGTCTCTCCTCCGAGGTGGCTGCCTGTCTCCTGGCCTTTTCCTGTTTCTGTGCTGCCACCTGCTGGTCGGGCTTCTCGATAACAAGAATGCCCTCTTTGGGTAAGGTCTGCACTGGCTGTGTGGAGTGCAGATGCAGCGGAGTGGCGGACTCCTTCTGCGGCTGTATGGTCATAGTACTGGCCTTGGCCTCGAACTCTGACGTGTCCTCACAGACCACCGTCTTCTGCTCGTCGTGGGTGACGGTGTGCAGCAGCGTGGGACTCTTCCTGGCGCCTGCCTTCTCCGGCACCGGTTTCTCACAGGTAAACCTTGTCTCCGATGGGAGCAGGTCCTGATCTGTGATCACCTGCAGGTGTAACAGCTGCTCTCCCTCCACCTGTGACTGAATGGACAAGGCACTGTCCAGACTGGGCAGAGGCTGAGCACGCTCAGCTTGGAGAGTCCGTTTCTCCTCGGCTGCAAGGGCCGACTTCATCGCTCTGTCCTTGCACAGCTGGGCTGTCTCCTGACCAGGGCTTTCCATGGAGAACTTGGTCTCCTTGGATAAAGTATGTTTGGACTCACTAACTGAAGCCATGATAGGTCTGGCTGGCTCTTTGCCCGTGGAGGACTTGACAGCAGAATGTGCACTATCTATCGCTGTGGTGTGAGCCTCAGCGAGCAGCCGCTGCTCTGTCGACTGGGCCGAGTACAAGATCTTAACTCCCTCTTTGACTTTATAGCTCGTCTCAGACAGTGGTTTGGGGATTTCATGTGACTGTTCCTTCAGCATGGACAGTTGGGATTCCACCTGATGTCCGCTGACTAGATGTTTAGGTTCTGCCGTGGGCTGCACCTGGCTGGACCTCCGGTCAGCGGGAGGCCCCGTGCTGACCGTAGAGAAAGGGGTGAGCTCCTCGGCCGTGGCCGACATCACCTGTGCCCTCTTCTCCCTAGCGGCCTGGAGCTGGACGACCTCGGGACTCTGGATGCGTTCACAGTGCTGCTCCGTGAGACCCTGTCTCTCCTGGACGGAGGACGTAAAGGCAGCCTCGTGAAGCTGTTTGGCTGGAACGGCCGAGGCCTGAGGCGGATGGGTGGGGGCCGTGGACACCCTCTCCTCCACCTTGTGAGACTGCAGTACCGCGGCCCGGTGCGTGACCTGCTCTCTGTGGAGAGTAGCGGCCGAGATGTCAAGCTCTCTAAGAGCTCCCACCTGCTCACTGGGAATCACCTGTCTGTCCTCGGTACCGATGGTGTAGACCATCTGGTCCGACCGGTCCTGGCCCGGAAGGCTCACCTGGTACAGACGGGATTCGGTGGCTTGTTCCGTCACCGAGACTTTGTAGCCTTTCTTCTGGACCGTTTTGTGCTGCTGTTCGTGTTGGCGGGACGCGGACACCGCCTCCCGGAACACCACCAGCTCGGCGCTGCAAGACGCCTGTCCAAACTGGTTGGACGCCTTGCACGAGTAGACGCCGCTGTCGTCCGGCCTGACCGCCTGCACGTTGAGGCAGCCGGAGCCATCGGCGTTGGCCACGATCACACACCTCCTGCTGGGCTGGATCTGAAACGCACCCTTGCACCAGCTGACCACGGGGGCCGGGTCGCCCGTGGCTTTGTACTTAAAGGACACGTCGCCCCCCTCCGAGCATCGCACGGAGTCGATCTGAACCGTGAAGGTAGGGGGCTGACCCGTGACCGGCTTAAACATCTTCTCCACCCATTTCTCCGCCTGGACCACGTCCTTCTGTTTCACCTGGAGGTACGTGGTGCAGGTGGTCTGTCCGAAGCGGTTGGTGGCCGTGCAGGAGTACTCTCCCTCGTACTGCTTGGTCACCTTGGTGATGACCAGCGTGTACTCCTCTCTCTCCTCGGTCAGCGTGTAGACCGAGGAGCTCTGGATGACCTTCCCGTTGTGGAACCACTGGACAGTGGGTCTGGGGAAGCCGGACAGCGTGACAGTCAGCCTGGCCGTCTCCCCGTCGGCCGCGGCGGCCGCCGGGGAGAGCTGGGTGAGGAAAACTGGCTTTTCTTTTTTCTTCTCTAGAGAACTAGAGAAGCGTTTGGATTCTGGCTGGAGTTCAAGTGTCTTGGATGTGTGCGGAAGCTGTATTCCGGTGCTGTAGGTTTCTTCGTGTCGCTCCACGGTGGTGGTGATGACGGTACTAGAGCGCTCTGTCAGGAAATAAATAACCAGCAAAGGTTCATAAGCATTAAGGGTGTAACGATATATATAGTAACTGCATCGAAAAATCTATTTTAATTTCAAGAATCGAAGGATATCGAAATTAAAACAGCAACATCGACTATGTATCGTATCGTTTTGCAATGGAAATAATCGGTATTGAATCGTTTTGCTATGCAATTAATCGATTGGATTAATTTTATCAATATTTAGAAGAAAAATGAAAAAGAGGGGTTTAATGTATTTTAAATAGTTATTGTATCAATTTCAAATCATTGAATCGGATCGTATCAGATCGCCATAATGAACCAATATGGTCCATGTATCGTATCGTCAACCATGTATCGTATCGTCAACCATGTATCGTATCGTCAACCATGTATCGTACCGTCAACCATGTATCGTATCGTCATGTATCGTATCGTAAATGTATGGGCTGTCAATCAGATAGGACCTTTCTGTTTGGATGTATGGGCTGTCAATCAGATAGGACCTTTCTGTGTGGATGTATGGGCTGTCAATCAGATAGGACCTTTCTGTTTGGATGTATGGGCTGTCAATCAGATAGGACCTTTCTGTTTGGATGTATGGGCTGTCAATCAGATAGGACCTTTCTGTGTGGATGTATGGGCTGTCAATCAGATAGGACCTTTCTGTTTGGATGTATGGGCTGTCAATCAGATAGGACTTTTCTGTTTGGATGTATGGACTGTCAATCAGATAGGACCTTTCTGTGTGGATGTATGGGCTGTCAATCAGATAGGACCTTTCTGTTTGGATGTATGGGCTGTCAATCAGATAGGACTTTTCTGTGTGGATGTATGGGCTGTCAATCAGATAGAACCTTTCTGTTTGGATGTATGGGATGTCAATCAGATAGGACCTTTCTGTTTGGATGTATGGGCTGTCAATACAGCCTTTATTTACAGACAGTAGACCTATTTGTGTGTTCAGCTGTTGCCACCTACGTGGGTGTCGGCCCGAGACCCTATTCTCAGGTTTATGGTTTGTATACGCTCCTGGAGACCCTTCCTGTGGCTATTTGTATGACAAAAGAGTTTGTTGACACGAAGGAACAGACTGTTTGATCAAAGGACTTGTCACTAAAATGTATGCATATTTCTGTCAACACCCTACACTCATTTAAACTGCTTAAAAGGTTGACCAAGATGAAATTAAAAAGTATGAGAACCAGCGGTATTGTAATTGTATAGCAGACGTTGAGTCCACATAACCACCTGTGACAGTGTGATAAACTGGTTCCCCAAACGGTTCCAAATGTGATGGAACTAGGGGTGTAACGATATAGCAACTGCATCGAAAAAGTATATCGAAATGAAAACAGCAACATTGACTATGTATCGTATCGCAATGCAAATGATCGGTATCGAATCGTTTTGCTATGCAAATAATCGATTGTATTAACCCATTTAGACCTGAGGACGATTCTACAAATGTCTTCTACATCCTGACAGTTTTCTGAAAAAGCTATGTTTCTATGTCAGTCGTTCAAAAATAGCAGACCTACAAGCTCGTAGCGCCCCACTCGGTGGCGCGCTATGAGCTTGGAGGTCTGCTATTTTTCAATAGCTAAAGCATAACATAATGCTAACACCAAAAGGGGTTCCCGCCCTGCGTGGTATTTAGCAATTCTTAGAAGAAAAAAGAAAAGGAGGGGTTTAATTACTTAGTTTAAAAAAATGTCAATGTATTTTCAATAGTTACTGTATCGATTTCAAATCATTGAATCGTATCGTATCGGATCACCATAATGAACCAATATGGTCCATGTATCGTATCGTCAAGTCAACCATGTATCGTGATACGTATCGTATCACTGTTAAAATGTACCGTTACACCCCTAGATGGAACCGGTTTGCGGTTCTCGATTTGGGATCCGTTCTGGATTCCAACCCTAGTTGTAGGCCTGTCACAATTATTACATCATCGTCCAATCGCTAATTATTTGATATAATCACAATAATTTGAGATAATTTGCCACAAATCGTTTCCATGTTGAAAAATGCTCAATAAATTAAAAAAACGGCAGAAATAGCAGATCTACAAACTTTCAACGCGTCACTTTGTTGACAGCTGGTAGATCAGCTATTTCCGCAATTTCTTTAAGTATAACATTATTAATTATGTCAGTACTTTCTTTGTATATTTGGTTTATTCGTCAACTTAAAGTTGTAATGGTGACAGCTCTACCCTCCATGGACTACAATACATGATGCATGCTGTGCGTTTGTGCAGTGGTGGAAAGTACATTTACTTTAAGTACAATTTGGAGGTATTTTTACTTTACTCCAATGTCCAATACTTTTACGTCTACTCCACTACATCTCAGACGCAAACATTGTACTTTTACTCCACTACAATTATTTGAAAACTTTAGTTACTTTGTAGATTTAGATTTTGAATAGACCACATCAGCCTACATTTCGGCTATTATGAAAATAGCAGATCTACAAGTTCACAATGCACCATATTGTAGATTGGCTACATTTAGTACTTTAAGTATATTTTGATTTCGTAACAGAGTACATCTACGTTGCAGTATTGATACTTAAGTTATAAATGTACGTATTCCATCACTGTGTATTTGCGTTCCAATAAGCAGCAGAGAGCACCAAACTAAAAACATACACAGTGTTCATCTTTACACGGTCCATCTCCTTTATTTATAATTACAGCACGACATCATCATATAAACTCTGAGAAGAAAAAGAAAATAACAGTGATTTCTGTACAAATAATGATGTTTTCTCTCTCTCTTTATTGCTGTTTATGGCCAACTGGAAATACCCTAATGAACTCAACGGATACCTAACAACATACTCTAAAATGACATATTTACTAACAACATACTGTACTCTCTCTCTAAAATGACATATTTACAACACAACTTGTTCCAAAAAAAGAAAAAAGAAAGTTTCACAGTCAGTCAAAAGTTCTCACACACATTTCCAATAAATACTATGGAATCATTTTCACCACACCAACAATTATTAATCTAACTTCCCACATAATACAATATTTCCTTTGACTGGAGACAAATTTGACCAATGTTAATTTGCTTTCAATTTGCTTTCAATCTGAAAATTGTTTTAACCCCCCCACCCCCCAAAAAATAAATACAAATAAAATAACTAAAAATAACACACAATGTATATATGTATTTATTGATACATACTAGACAAATCATCAAGAATAGGCTACGGTATCTATATGTTGTGTTTAGCTGTATGTCCCAAAATACTAACGGATGATAAAACAGTTTGGTAACACTTTCCTATAAGCTACTGTATCTGTATTATTAAAGCATGTTTTATATCTGACCACCATGAAGCAACAGAACGTCTTCACCTGTACCGTACTTTGTGAGGCATATTTAGAATTCAGAATTTAGAGATGGGATAGCTGAATGTAAAGTGTTACCAAACTGAACGTTTTATCAATATCTTTGTTGTTTTGAAGAACTAATTTGAGAACAGACAGACATCCTCCTTGAACCAAAATGAAAACATTCACACAGTGGTGTAAATATAGACTTTGATAAACCTCTCATAAGCAGACTGATTTAACTAAAAACAAAAACAAGAAATGAAACAAATGTTTTTCGTATTATTTGCCCATATAAACACTACGACCATCATGTTACAGCCCAGGTTCACCCACACCAATGAGGACTTTCCACAGCCAACCATTCAAACCCTACACTGTATTAGTTGATCGGTGACCTTTAGGTTAAATATCTTTGGCGAAAATAGGCAATCTACAACCTCACAACAAGTACTCGTAGATCGGCTATTTTCGATCTAAGGGCCCTATCTTGCGCGCCACATTGGGACTCGAGACTTTGACTGCTGAATTGTACGAGGTGGTGGGGGGCGTGTGCACTGTGCACATGGGGTGATCACTGCCTGCCTCATGTGAATCATTTTATTTTTGTTTCATTTAATTTTGTTTTGTTCTCTGCCATGTTTTGCCACTATTTTGAAAATGTTTTTAAAATAGTTCAACTAGCCAATCTACAAGCTCACAAAGTGTTGATGTAGATCGGCAAGTTAAACTATTTCAAAATGTTTTGTTTGTTAGTTTTTTTAAATATGTCTAATAAGTTTAGAGATAAGTGTTTTTTTAGAAGACCTTCAACAGAGCAGAGGTTTCGATGGAACCGGACTGATTTTGGATGACACACCTGTACTCGCCGGCGTCGCTCTGCGTAGCGTTAGTTATGAGCAGGTTGAAATGACCGGCGGCTTTCTCCTGTATGATACACCTGCTGTCTGTGACCACGTCTCCGTCCTTAAACCACTCGGCCGCGGGGCCGGGCTTACCGCTAACTAGACACTGGAGAATGACCGGTGTGCCGACGGCCGCTGTCACGTTAGTCAGAGGGATGATGCATTTGGGAGGGGTCTCCGTCACCTGGAAGTGGAAGCTACACATGTCAGACGACTTCCCCTTGAACTCTATCTTGTTGTCTTTCGCCGGGTCGGCGAAAACGTCAAAGTTGATGCAAACGTATTTCTCCCCGAGTTCGCTGGTCTCGTGGTCGGTGTTGGCCACCAGCCTGACCGCCCTCTGAGACTCGTCCGCCTCGTGCTCAAACTCAAACTCCAGCTCGATCTCCGAAAACTGCTCGCCGTCAAACGACGTGTTGCCTACCATCATGTCAAACTTCTGAGGCTGCACCTTCGCGCTGCCCAGAGAGACCGCCGTCAGCTCCCTGCCTCGGGTCTTCCCCGAATAAGCTTTGGCGCTCAGCACCTGGAGGGAGGCTCGACACAGGGTCTCCCCGACCACGTTGATGGCCCTGCACGTGTACACCCCGGTGTCCTGAGACGTGACCTTACAGATCTTAAGGAAGTGGTTGTCTCCGTCGGACGACTGGAGGAATTTCTTGTTATCGTGCGGGATTTTCTTGTCTCCTTTGAACCAGGAGACGATGGGCGACGGCATGCCCATCAGAGAGCACTCAAACATCACTGTGGTGCTCTCGGGGGATTCCATGTCGCAGATCGGGTTGATGAACCTCGGCGGCATCTCCGTGACCTCGAAAGCAATCTTAAGGTCATCGTTCTCCTGATTAACAAAGTCCACGGCTCCCTCCTCGTACATGCTAGGTATGACGTCCAGGGATATGATCATGCTCTTCCCGTCAGCGGTGTACTCAGGAATGGTGATGATCTTCACCTGTCTCTCAAACTCTCTCACGTCGTTCTCATCCAGCTCCACCTCCAGCAGGATCTCCTGTGGTGACGTAGATCTCGAGGAGCCGTTGTCCTCGACATCAAACTCCATCACATGCTGGTGAGTGACAGTGGGTGGAGCGGGCATGAACCTCACCTCGTGGGACACGACCACGACCAAGGCCACGCTCCGGGCCTCGCCTACGTAGTTCACAGCCTCGCAGATGTACTCGCCCTGGTCTGCCTTTGTGACGAAGTGAACGGTCAGTCTGATGTTGTCACCATCTCTGCTCATTCTCACCCGGTCATCTGCCACCAGCTGGGTTTTGTTCCGGAACCATCTCACATCGGGAGACGGGAGGCCAAACACCTCGGCGTAAAAAGTCAAGGACTCATTTTCAAACACTCTCTTCTTGGTGAGAGGTTTAAGGAAGGCAGGAGGGATACCCTGCACTTTCTCCTGTACGGGGCCCAGGCCTAGGTGAGGCCCCTCAGTGAGGATCCTTCTCTCATCCAACGTCAGGATAGGAGAGAGGGACTCACCAGAAGGGGACCTCAGGTACTGAGCTGGAGAAAAGAACCTCTCACTGGAGTCATCCGTAGAGGCTCGCTTGTGCCCTACAGGAGAGAAGGGGAACTCTTGGGGCGTTGCAAAATGACCAGGGCTGCCGCCATGAGTAGCAGGTGTGTAAAAAGACTCTGCGATCGGCTGTGAGATTTCCGTGGAGGTGGCAGGAGTATAGAACCTGTCCGTGACCTCGGCTATCTCCTCGCTAAAGGTGCTGCCTATCTCGATGGACATCTCGGACTCGGGTGACAGCGGCCTGCTCCAGTCAGTCGGAGGATTGTAGAAGTCATACACAGCATTGAATGTGACTTCCTCTACCTCCATAGAGCCCACACCGGCCTCTGCCCCCACCTCGCTTGAGATCGAGTCCAAGTCGCTACTGTCCTGCTTGGACATGGGCGCCTTCTGGGGTTCCTGTGCCACCGGCAAACCAAATTGCCAGGCTGTGCTTTCAGCTTTGGGCTTAACGACCAGAGGTTTCAGAGGAGGAATCTCCTCCTCCGAGTGTTCCTCAGCCACAGCACCAGCCTCGGCCTCCTCTGTGACGTCAACCTGGGAGTCCGGCATGCTGAGGAAGACGCCACTGTCAAGCTCCTCACTGACACACACTGGCCCTTCACTCACACATTCAACTTCCTCGCTGACGTGCTCCGTCTCAGTGAGACCAGCCACCTCCTCGCTGAGGTCTTTAGCCTCACTGCGAACCAGACCAGATCTGACAGATGTTTTCTGTTTCTCAGAACTTGCTTTAGGCTTAACGACCTCACTGACGGCACCAGTAGAGCGCTTTGCTGCCGGGGCTCTCTCACACTGGAAAGGTATGAAGCTGCTGGTTTTTTCAAACGTACGCACAGCATCCTCTCTCACCATCTCCTCTAATAGACCTGCCTCGCTGCGCGCAGGCTTCTCTGGCAGCAGAGCCCGAGGTCTGACCAGCTCCGGTGACTCCTGCACCTCCTCTACAAAATGTAGGGGCTGGAAGGTCTCTGGGGCAGGAATTATATCACTGTCTTTCCCCAGCTCTTCCTGCTGTTCAGGGGTAACGGCCACTGCTGGGATAAACTCCTCAGGGAATACATACTCCTTCCTCGGCTCCTCTAGGGGAGGAGAGGACGTGAGTGCCACAGGCGAGTCTGACTCAAATGCCTGTTTGATCTGAGAAACATTGATCACAGCGGCAGAGGCATGCAGGCCGCAGCCAGATATAACTGGAGGTTCCCTGGACAAACCCAGTTTGGTTTTTGACACTTTGGCCAGACCCTGCCCTGCACTCTGTGAACTGCTAGACGCAGCCGTTCGGCCAACAGACTTCCTGGCACTTCCACCGTCACCTTCCAATAATGCCACTCCACCCTCTGAAAATTGAACGGGCTCAGCAATTTGGAAAGACACATCGGCGATGCTCGCAACCTCTCCCAGCTTATTCCTGGCAACACATTTATAAACCCCAGCGTTGATATATGTGAAGTTATCAATGTATAAGCTGTATCTTCTGTCATGCTCCTCGACTCTGTACTGTCCAGAGGGACTCTTAAGGCAAACATCATCATGGTACCATACAACCTCCGGTCTCGGCTCTCCTGCAACCTCACATTCCAACGCGGCAGTCTCACCCTCTGAGCAGCTCATGTTCTCCAACTCAGTGAGCACCTGAGGGGCCTCCCCGGCAACATCAAAAGAGAACGTAAACTTGTGTTTGACAGTCTGAGATGCCGCCTCATCACCAAGCACCTCCGATATCTTGTCCTCAACAACGATCGGAGCCCTGTCCTTGTAGTCACCTTCCTCTGCCATGTCAGGGAGAGGTGTGGGAGCTGTGACTCTGATCTCCACAGGGGAGTAGGAGTCATCGGAGCGGCAGGGTTTGCGGATGGCGGCCTCGGGCACCTGGAGCGTGGCTTTACCCGTGTCCATGTAGTACCCGAGTTCCTCATCCACACCTTCCTGAGCCACCGCCGACTCCTCTGTCACCATCACCTCCTGCCGGGAGACCCCTGAGGATCTCGCCAGCTTCTCATCACAGATCTCCAACGTGGCACTGCAGATGGCTTTTCCATGTTTGTTGGTGATGACACAGTCAAATGTCCCCTCGTGGTCAGTGGTGGGGTAATAGACTGTGAGCTTTGATTCATTCGATTTGTTCATGATATCATAATCTGGGTTGTGTGCTAGTGGGTGACCATCTTTGAGCCAGGTGACCGTTGGCTTAGGGTCGCCATGGAACTGGCAGCTAAACTCGGACATCTCGCCGATCTTTACCTTAAGGGGTGACATTTCGTTAAAAAACGTTGGACGAGAGTCAATCACAGTTTTATCACCTGTTGCTATCTGCTTGCTCTCCTGTGCACCTGTTGCTATCTGCTTGCTCTCCTGTGCCGACTTCCTTGCCATTCCAAATTCAAGGTGCTCATCTATTATGTGTGCACTCCTATTCATCATCATCTCTTCTCTCAGTTCTCTGCTCCTTCTCTCCTCTCCCCTCACATTCTGTCTCATCTGAACACTCTCGTCTGACGCTTCTCTTTCTTCCACTCCCCTTCGCTCCACTTTCACCTCAGCTTGGAAACGCTGACTGCTGCTTTTATCTGCAGTCGCAGCGTGTTCCGCCCTGTTCCCCCTCTCCGTTCTCTCCAGGCTCTCCTGTGAGCTTGGTGAACGCCTCCTCGCCGGTGACACCTCTCTGGGCACTTTACGATGGCTGTCGGCCTGAGCGAGGAGTTCAAAGCTCTCGACAGGAGCGCCTGTGAGGCGTGTAGGAGTGCGCCTACTAATAGCAGCAGGTTTGGGGTGTTGTTCCCATTCCGGCTCCAGTTCAACCACCTCTTCCTGCTCCAAAATGTCCTCTTGCCAGTTCAGGAGGCGCTGAGCCAACGCCTCCTCCTCGCTGACAAAGTACTCGCTGTCCGTCTGCAGCCGGGTCTCGCGGCCCTCCATGGCCAGCTCCTGGGCTGGCGGCCAGCGCAGTTGGTCCTCCTGCTCGTCCTGGAACCCTGCGGGAACGGACTGACTGAGGAGGAAGTTCTCCTTGGACGTCCTGCCCGGAGAAGCCTCTCTGTGCTGCTGCAGCACGTCAGGCTCCTCCGCCGTTGGTTCTAACGCGGTGGGCGAGTAAGGCTCCACCCAGTCTGGCTCCACCTCCACGGTCTGAACATCGTGCTGCCATTTCATGATCCTCTGCGCCAGGGCCTCCTCCTCGCTGATGAACTGCTCCGTCTCGGCCTTCAACTCGGAGATGTTTTCCATGGACAGCTGCAGCTCACGCTCCTCTCTTGTCTTCTCAAACAGTGGTTTCATTCTCGGTGACTTCGGGACGACAGTGGCAGACGCTTCAACCCGTGAAGTAGAGACAGCCTCTACTTCCTCTGCTCTGGACTTTATCCTTGGTGATCTGGCCGGTGGCAATGCTTCAGGTTCTGCCGACCTAGATCTAATTCTGGGGGATTTCTGGAAGGAAGGGACCGAAGCCTCTACCTCTACCGCAGTTATTTTCTCTACCACCTCCTCGTGCTCAATGTACGTCGGCTCTACCGGCGAGGGGAGATCAGTTTCAGGTTCAAATGTCTCCTCCTCCGACAGCCGACAGCCCTGCTGCCACTTCCGGATGCGCAGAGCGAGGAGTTTCTCCTCACACTCCATCCTCTCTTCGTCCAGACTCTTCTCGTACTGAGCCTTTAGAGATTCCTCTGCAGGCTCATCTTCGTACGGCTCCGCTACATCTCCCACTTTGACCTCCTGTGTGTCTGGATCGCTAAGCATCCTCCCGTTCTTCGATCTGTACGGCTTCAGTCTAGGCGACTTCTCTCCGGCCAGCACCAAACCAACGTCTTGGCTTTTCTCTGTGTATTCAGTGGACTCCGCGTACACCGCTTCGGCCTGACCCACCTCCATCTCGACCTCGGTGACGTCGCGGCGAAGCTCGCCTGCTGCGACGTCGACCTGCGACTCTGCCGCGGTCTCTGAATACGTTTTCCTAGACAGCCTCTCTCTCTGCCGAGGGGACATGCCATCGTCCGGCTCCCCTTTCATCAACCGAATGGCCCGATTTCTCGACTGGGGTTCAAACGAGTGCCTGGCGCGACGACGCCGGGGCGACTCTCCGCTCTGAGCACTGTGAGGACTCGAGCTTCTACCGTGAGTCTCCCTACGACCGTCTCCCTGTTCAAACGGCCGGTTGAAACTGGGCACGTCGGGGAGAGAGGCGGGCTTGACCCTCAGCCTGTCCACGTAGTCCACATAGCTGGACTCGCTGGCCACCGACTCCAGGTCAAACTCAGAGGAGGACATGGTCGACATGGACATCCTCTTCTTGTGTTTGACCGCCTTCTGCAGCGTGGTGAGCTTCGCTCTCACCTCGTTGTGAAGGCTCTCGGTGTCGCTGAACCTGTCGCTGTATCTGTCGCTACACCTGTCACTGAATTTATCACTGAACCTGCCGCCGGTCCGCCTGTCACAGTATATGTCGCTGAACCTGTCGTTAAAGCGCTCGGCCCTGTCAAACATTGGGGGAGGAGAGCGGCCGCGCTCCGAGGCCGTCTCCAGTCTCTCTAGCTTCTGCGGCTTCTCGCTTTCGGACGCTTCTTTCTCTTTGGACGGCGGTTCGGTCCTAAAGAGCACGCTGCGCACCAGCGAACTCTTGGACCTGGACCTGCCCTGGTGGACCTTGGTCATCTTATCAAACGGAGAGCCCACGCACCTGAGGTCCACCCTGATCTTCCTCTCCTTCCTCTGCTCTACCATGGAATCTATGCTCTCGTGAGCGCTGGCCGTGCGCTTGACAAAGCTCAGGTAATTAGCGGACTGCTCTTCCCGCAGGGACACCAGCAGCGACGCTGTGGTGTCTGTGGAACCCTCTGTGTTGAAGGCCATGACCTTGTAACTACCCGAGTCCTTCTCTACGATTTGCTCGATGATCAGGCTAGTGGTGTGCATGTGCATTTTGCTCTCGGTAAGGACCCTACGCCTGCGCTCTTTATTGTTAATCTGCTTGTTATTATGGAACCACAGAATGGTCGGCTGTGGAAAGGCCACCAGCTTACACTTGAGTGTCGCCGGGTCCCCCTCCAGAACGGACTGGAACTTTAGCTTTTTGGTGAATGAGGGTTTCATGTTTTCTGTCCACGACGTGACGGAGGATGTCCTGCTCGCGCAGCGATTGGCCGAGACCAGCCCGTGATCCAGGAAGTCTTCTGTGTCCGAGAAGGCTCCTCGGAGCTGGCGGTTTCGGCCGACGTCCAATCCGCTCTCTCTGCCGTAGCTCAGCTCTGCGGGACAGAAAGGAGACACAGCCGTCAGTACAACAACAGGCCTCGGGGGGCAGAAAGCGAGAAAAGGCTTTCAAAAAAGAATTTGAATGAAATCATTAATGGAAATATTAAATGGCATGCTGCAAGACACAAAGCCATAGAAAGTAACAATGTCAACTCACCATATTTGTTCGAATAAACGCAAGACTTGATTCTTTTTATTAGAAACCTGCTGGAGGTTTTGATCCTTCTTCTGTGGAAATTTCTTCAAGACAAATTACTTTGAAATTAATTAAGAAGCGGGAAATGTTTCCAGAATAAACTGACGTATCTTTGAGCGTATAGATCTATTTGCCTCGGGGGATAATAATCCTTACCTGACTTGCAGACAGGAGAATAAACGCCCTTTCTAATCCTCACCAGAGGGACAAACGATGCACAGAGAATCAGAGCTCTCCATCAGATTGTTATCGTTTTTAAACTTGCCCATAAAGGAAGCTCTAGAATTGAGTGAGAAGGCGTTTATTCGAACTAATAAGGTTTACTGGTGTTATTTAGAGTGCAAACCACAGGAACCACATCCCACTATCTGCAAGCCAGTCTAAGAGATATTTTTTTGCAGGAGGAAATCATCAGTTCCAGGTGCAACAGTGAAACGATTCCATATATCTTTTAAGGTTTTAAAAGATACACATCCTGCACGTTTTCCATCATGCCAAAAAGAGAGTTTCTTTTGTTTTTTTTATGGATGCAAACCCCACGTTTCCAAAATTGGTACAAGCATGTCTGTCAGTGCTCTCCTGGGAGAAATGATGGCATATTCTCAACAATACAGCAAATTCAGTAAAACAGAATGTCAATACTTCATGACACAGTGCAGATATGGCATGCTTTCTGATCATTCATATCTGCTAAAGGGACAGTTCAACCAAATAAAACCGTTCCCCGACAGTGGTCTAAAGTCAGTGCTAAAGCATACATAACCCAAACACTCATGGTCGATGCCTTTCCCATAATCATGTTTTAGTCATTCATAAATCACTTTATGACGCAAACTAGCATTAATAGACAACTTCCAAGGGAAATATTTGGTTGAACCGTTCCTTTTCCTTAATGTTGAAATGGTTATGATTTGTGTACTGTATGTAATACTATTAATAATACTACTACTACTAATAAGAAATGCCTACCTTTGACTTCTTCCTCTACTTTGGCTTCAACGTGCTGCTGTGTCACTTGAGTCTCTGTGAATAAAAAGAAGAGAGAGATTCCATTAGAGACATTATTAGTGTGGACAGAAAGCCTGGAGCGATCCACCGGAGGAGCACAACCTGGCCTGGGTATCGAACCTGTGACCTCCTTAAGGAGCACAACACAGGCCTGGGTATCGAACCTGTGACGTCCTGAAGGAGCACAACACATATAGACAAATGAAAGAGTCGCATTTGGGAAAGGTGGAGGTCAAAAAAAGCATAAAGCTGAGGGATTTCTGTTGGGGAGGAAGACAGTATGAATGTGGGTTTCATCATGCGAGGTCCAGAGAGAATGGCATGGTGCCCCCTGGTGGAGGGAGGGAGGAGTACATGCTTGGAGGGTGGAGGTTGAATACGTACAGCCCAGAGCAGTTATTTTTATATCTTTTTATATATTTGCACAAACATATCCCAATAGACATATAAGGTGCTCGTTCTGTTGAACAATGGTGCCCGTGACATTAGTACAGACTCATAGAACCCCAGACAGGATGGATGGATGGATGGATGGATGGATGGATGGGGGAGTTTGTCAGCTGGAAGTGAACCTAAGGAGGAGGAGTGCTTGCAAGTTCAGAGGAGGTGCCTCGTTTAGTTGTGGTGGGTTAGGGCGTGATTTGGGGAGGAGTGAGGAGGAGGCGGCAGGCTTCTCTTCCAGTGGGTAAGGGTGTGATTTGGGGAGGAGTAGTGAGGGGAAGGAGTGAGGAGGGGGGCGGCAGGCGTCTCTTCCGGACTGCGGATCCAGAAGTTTTTTGTTTTTTACCTTCCTGTTTGGTTACGCTCAGCGTAGCGGAGCACACCGCTTCGCCGGCGCCGTTAGTCGCCCGGCACGTGTATCGCCCGGCGTGCTCCGAGAACGCGTCCACTATGATCAGCGTGGCCGTGGCCGTGGCGTCGTCAAAGTGGAACACCAGGTTCCTGGACGGCTGCACGGGCCGCTCCCCATGGAACCAGGAGATCTGGGGCCTGTCGCCGCCGGGCGCCACGCGGGCGTGGAAGCGAGCCACGGCGCCGTGGGCCACGCTGCAGCTTGCTATGGGCTGGACGAACGTGGGCTTTTGGCCCACGGAGGCTTTCTTTAGGCTGACCATGGAGACGTCCATGCAGGGGGGCTCTTTGGTCCCTGGAAGGAAGCAACGTTTGCGGAGCCTTTCAGAGTCGTGGTGCGTTGTGCGTACGAACTTATAGGGCTGGGCGATATGGGGGTAAAAAGCCCTTATAGGGCTGGGCGATATGGGGGTAAAAAGCCCTTATAGGGCTGGGCGATATGGGGGTAAAAAGCCCTTATAGGGCTGGGCGATATGGGGGTAAAAAGGGCTTATAGGGCTGGGCGATATGGGGGTAAAAAGCCCTTATAGGGCTGGGCGATATGGGGGTAAAAAGCCCTTATAGGGCTGGGCGATATGGGGGTAAAAAGCCCTTATAGGGCTGGGCGATATGGGGGTAAAAAGCCCTTATAGGGCTGGGCGATATGGGGGTAAAAAGCCCTTATAGGGCTGGGCGATATGGGGGTAAAAAGGGCTTATAGGGCTGGGCGATATGGGGGTAAAAAGGGCTTATAGGGCTGGGCGATATGGGGGTAAAAAGCCAAATACCTCAATATGGAAATGTTGGACCATATGGTAATGTGACTGTAACAACGCTCTTTTAGATATGGGGGGATTTTATATAGAATTAAAATCGGGAAAAGATAACACTTAAAATGCCATATCACGATATTTTGTCCAAAATCCCTGGAAATTATCTTAGTCACAAGGTTAAATTTAACGATGAGATGAGTACTATTAGAAAATGTGATTGCCTTTAAATGTGTCAACTGCTGCACTTGGCTATGTGTCTTTAAATGTGACTTTAAATGTGTGAACTGCTGCACTTGGCCATGTGTCTTTCTTGACCATTACATTTTACTTCTCGACACTGATGAACTGGATACGACCTTCACTCGTTTCTAGGCATGTAACCACTCCCTAAACTCCCGATACGGTTCCAATCACGATACTAAGTTCACTGTTCCAGTTCATTGCCCAGCCCTGCATCAAATCATGGCACAGAACACACAGCGTCACAGAGCAGGGAACGAACACGGTAGAACGGTTTAGCCCTGGACCCAAAAGTAGGGATGGAGTTCGTTTATTGATAACGAGCACCTTATCGATCAGGCTTATCGAGCCGGGTTCTTATCGAGCCCACTATCGAGCATTTTATATTATTTTGTGGAAAGACAGGAGAGACAATACATTCTGAACAGAACCAGTATCTTTAACTAGGGCCTCCAAATGCAGTACTTTTCTAACAGACGGAAGGAAATTGACCTTTTTAGCAATAAAATAATATTAAAGAAAATGTTAACTGGTTAATATGTGTACCATCACTTTAAAAGCGTGATTTTGTTTCCCCGGACAGCGCTGGTTGGCAGGTATCAATACACTTTTAGACCGACATGTTTGTGCCAGCGTGGGTGATTACATTTATGTATTGATCGCTTGTCTTGATTGTTTAAACATGACGTCATGGGCCGCTATGCTCTATAACAGGCTTGATAAGCCCAAAGCTTATTGATAACGGGTACTCAATAAGCCCAAAGCGTATTGATAACGGGTACTCATAAGCCCAAAGCTTATTGATAACGGGTACTCAATAAGCCCAAAGCTTATTGATAACGGGTACTCAATAAGCTTGATATCAGATTATTTCGGGTATCGGTTATCGAGCTCCATCCCTACCCAAAAGAGAAATGAAGACGTTTGACCGGGACCCCAACTAGAGAAAATAGCAGATCTACAAGCTCACAATGCGGAGCGGAGCGACATGTTGTGAGTGTGTAGATCTGCTATCGTCACTATTTAACACAAGCATGGATTTCTTTCAAAATAGAAGCTCGGGGTGCCGGGAAGATACGGCCGCTTTTACTCTGTAAAGCCCCCCCCCCCCCTTCTGTTCTGGACAAAAACCGGGAGACATATTTTTGCTTGCTTACCTCGCTATGGTTACGATAAAACCGCTGAATAATCCCCCGCGTTCATATTTTGAACGAGAGGCAGGTCAGAAGTCAGAAATGAAGAGTTTAGTATATCCATCTGGTCAAAACCACGGAGAGCTCCCTAGATTAGCAGATATTCTTTCTGATCCGTATACAGGGAAGTGAAAGACAATGCGCGTGCGCGAAGTATGGTGGCCTTGGAGGCCAACTCCAAATAAAAAAAAAGTGTGGAGGAGCAGGACATTAGAACAGTGACAGCGGGACATTAAAACACTCACCGTCCAAGCGCAGCGCGGCAGAGCAGGACACAGCGCCCCCTCTGTTGGTGGCCGTGCAGCGGTACTGCCCCTCGTCCTCCGCGTAGACCCGCGAGATCTCCAGCTGACAGCTGTCGTCAAACTGGGAGATCCTGACGGCCTCCGACTGCCTCAGCTCCGTCTGCCCGCGGAACCACGCAATCTTCACGTCTGGAGAGAGCCAAGCATATAAGGTCAAATATCCATACTTGGCACAGTATCTCAACTTAATATAGCATCTGATTGATGGCATATAAACACCAAGAAACTATTTTTGCATAATCTATTTATTTGCATAAAACTTTTTTTTTTTTTTACATAATTTCTCTCCATAAAGTCTTAGTAGTAGTACGGTTTGCAAGTAGAAATACTGTATATCTGCGTCTTGCAGGGTTAAAACATTGTGATCTTGTAGGTCAGTGAATTATAGGGACGCTACATTTTTAAAGTAGTTAATCTAACGGTACAGTTTGTTTGGGCGAGCAGGGAATAGAACATCAGAGGTTGTCGTGGTTACCGTCTCCGCGGACGCGGCACTGGAAGCGTGCCGACTCGCCCTCTCTGGCGGAGGTGTCAGCGATGGAAGAGATGACCACGGGAGGGGTCATGGGAACGGCCGTGTCTGGAGACACCACCTCAGACACTGGACGCACACACACACACACACACACACACACACACACACACACAGACACACACACACACACACACACACACACACACACACACACACACGCACACATAAAAGGTCAATTTGGGGGTCCTTGGCATGAAAAGGTTTGGGAACCACTGTCTTAGAGTACAATGTGTGGTTCCATTCACACACAGTATGTATATATTTCCCTGTACCTTCCACGTTGAGCGAGGCCGTGCTGGTGGCCGTTCCGTAATCGTTCTTGGCCTGGCAGTTGTAGACGGCGGCGTCCTCGGGGAACACCTCGATGAGGAGCAGCGTGTGCTCGTTGCCGTCGTGAAGGAACTTGACCTTGAAGCCGGGGGCCAGAGCCTGGGAGTTCTTGAACCAGGAGACCTGGGGCTGCGGCACGCCCACCACCTGCACCGAGAAGCGGGCCGGCTTACCGGCCTCCACCGACTGGGGCTCCATGTGCTGGACGATCTGGGGGGGTTCAGGGGCTGCAGAGAGAGAGAGAGAGAGAGACGTCACTGATGTTGCTCTGGAGAGGGAAGTCTGGAGCTCTCTGGTGGAGCTACGGACTACGGATAAACGGTTGAAGATGGATGAATGGATGGATGGATGGTTAAAGGTTATATTAAAGGTTATTGTTTAAAAAATATTCTAAAACGGTTAGTCCCAATACTTGATTCTGATTGGCTGGTTACCGTCACGTGACCGATAATCCACACCTTCAATCACTTTATATCATTCCCAGCTGATCCCGCATCTCTGTAGCTGTACTGGGGAAGGGGAGCACTTGATTTTCTTACAAGCCCATGCCGTGCGGGCGTCTAAGCACCGCCCGCGCTCACATGACTGTGAATGTGTAGCTCCGGGCGGCCTCGTGAAGACATCAAGCGCCTCCTATTCCCCCGTCACACTGGCTGACTAAAAACAAGGAAGTGTGTGGCTCGCCCAGCTTACCGTGGATTTTACAATGGGTGAGAGGGTTGGAGACACTCGCTGCACTTGTGTCTCGCCACGCCTCTCACCCATTGTAAAATCCACGGTAACCTGAGACCTCTTGTGGCTTATTGCTTTAACGTCCTACGTCCAGCGCGTCATATCTTATCCCTGGCCTAGTAACTGATCTGAGGCCAGGTAGACTCTCCGCCTACCGTTGACACGCAGGCTCATGGTGCTGCGGTTCTTCCCGGCGATGAAGGTGTATTCCCCGGCGTCGCTACGGTAGGTCTCAGAGATGGTGAGGCGGTGGACCTTCCTGACGTTGACGTAGCTGAACCGCTCCTCCACAGAGAAGTGGATGTCCACGCCGTTCCTCAGCCAGCGACCCTCCACCTCCTCCTCGCTCACCTCAAACTCAAAGGTGGCCCTCTGCTTCTCCACCACCTGGGGGTGAAGTTCACACACACATTCGTTAGTTACAGCACAAGACTGATAGACTGATATCGGTGATGTCGACTGATGTCGATGTTGCTTTTGACAGCAAATTCTGATGTGGTTTTAGTCGTAGGGCCCTATCCTACACCTTATCCCTAAACTTATTTGCTACATGTACAAGCTCTATAAGCTCACAACGCATTGTGCTTGTGAGCTTGTGTAGATCTGCTATTTCCATGCAGAGAGCAACCAAACGCATCTCCACTAGTTAAAACTCAGTGATTTCTCTCTCTGCGGGCTCAAAGATATTCAAACTCACAGTGATTTCTCTCTCTGCGGGCTCAGAGATATTAAAACTCAGTGATTTCCCTCTCTGCGGGCTCAGAGATATTAAAACTCAGTGATTTACCTCTCTGCAGGCTCAGAGATATTAAAACTCAGTGATTTACCTCTCTGCGGGCTCAGAGATATTAAAACTCAGTGATTTACCTCTCTGCAGGCTCAGAGATATTAAAACTCAGTGATTTACCTCTCTGCGGGCTCAGAGATATTAAAACTCACAGTGATTTCTCTCTCTGCGGGCTCAGAGATCCTGACGTCTCTTCCCTCCACGATCAGGTGAGCCTTGGACACGCTGGCGCCGGCCACGACTGAGTACTCGCCGGCGTCCGACAGGCGTACGGTCTGGATCATCAGCCGGTGCAGGAACTTCTCCGTCGTCACCACGAACCTGTGTGAACAGGAGGAAGGAAGTGTCAAGAAAGATCTAACATTTATTTAAAAAAGGGTTTAATTTTATGACGGAAGCTCTGCATTAGAAATGTGCGAGAGAACAAATCTGTTGCACAATCCATACAATTAAATAGTAGTAAATACACAACAAAAAACATACATTTCTCACTTATTTCTGTGGCGCAGAAACGTTGTTGTAATCTCAATGTTTAACCCCTTTTGGTGTTAGCATTATGTTATGCTTTAGCTATTGAAAAATAGCAGATCTACAAGCTACAAGCTTGTAGGTCTGCTATCTTGAAAAATCGAAGAACGACTGACATAGAAACATAGCTTTTTCAGAAAACTGTCAGGATGTAGAAGACATTTTTAGAATCTGATCTCAGGTCAAAATGGGTTAAACTTTGGATGACATCTCAGAGGCAAATATTCCACTTTTCACTGACCTCTCCTCAGACAGGTCCAGCTCCTGGCCGTCCTTCATCCACACCACCTGCACGTTGGGCTCAGAAACCTCACACTCAAAGATGGCCTTCTTCTTCTCCGTGATCTTGATGTCTTTGATCTTCTTGGTGAACTCGATCAGACGAGCTACGACGCAAAGAGACACGACAGAAAAATGCATTTAAAAAACTACTCTGCAAAAAACATACTCAATCAATCAATCAATCAATCAATCACTTATGTAAATATTGGCTAGGCACAGTAGATAACTAAGACAATAATAAATGTAAAAACTACGAGCGATAATAAATGAACTGACTCAGATTTGCACTGCTTTTGATTGGTAGGGCTTTAAGCAACTAGTTGACTATTCAACTAGTCGACTAGTAAATCCACTAGTCGACCTTGTTGGTACTAGTTGGTACTAGTTGGTAATAGTTTGTAGGCCTCAAGATCAGGTAGATTATAGTTATAGTCACCAATGTACACAGTTTTTAAATGTACAAATATTTATTTCCTTTTTTTTAACATAATAGGTAGTTAAACAACTAGTCGACTAGTAAACTAGGCAACTAGTCAACTAGTAAACATGACTAGAAGTGACTGCCCTATTGATTGATAGTAAAACGACTCTCACCTTCAACGTAGAGCGTAGCCGACGACGCGGCGGCGCCCGCCACGAACTTGTACTCCCCTCCGTCGCCGAAGTGCACGTTCCTGATGGTCAGGGAGTGCGTGAGCTGCTTGCTGCGCACCTGGCAGCGGTCCGACGACTTGATCTCCACGCCGTTCTTCAGCCACTTGTAGGTGACGCTCTCGTAGTTGACGTTCACCTCGAACGTGATGGTGTCTCTCTCCTTGGCGTTCAGGTCCTTCAGCATGGCCGTGATCAGGACAGCTGTGTGGCGTGGAGAGAGAGAGAGAGGCGTATGCATTAGGTTACTGTGTGGTGTGGAGAGAGAGAGGCGTATGCATTAGGTTACTGTGTGGTGTGGAGAGAGAGAGAGAGAGGCGTATGCATTAGGTTACTGTGTGGTGTGGAGAGAGAGAGAGGCGTATGCATTAGGTTACTGTGTGGTGTGGAGAGAGAGAGGCGTATGCATTAAGTTACTGTGTGGTGTGGAGAGAGAGAGGCGTATGCATTAGGTTACTGTGTGGCGTGGAGAGAGAGAGAGGCGTATGCATTAGGTTACTGTGTGGTGTGGAGAGAGAGAGAGAGGCGTATGCATTAGGTTACTGTGTGGTGTGGAGAGAGAGAGAGAGGCGTATGCATTATGTTACTGTGTGGTGTGGAGAGAGAGAGAGAGGCGTATGCATTAGGTTACTGTGTGGTGTGGAGAGAGAGAGAGGCGTATGCATTAGGTTACTGTGTGGTGTGGAGAGAGAGAGAGGCGTATGCATTAGGTTACTGCGTGGTGGAGAGAGAGAGAGAGGCGTATGCATTAGGTTACTGTGTGGTGTGGAGAGAGAGAGGCGTATGCATTAGGTTACTGTGTGGTGTGGAGAGAGAGAGAGAGAGGCGTATGCATTAGGTTACTGTGTGGTGTGGAGAGAGAGAGAGAGGCGTATGCATTAGGTTACTGTGTGGTGTGGAGAGAGAGAGAGAGGCGTATGCATTAGGTTACTGTGTGGTGTGGAGAGAGAGAGAGAGGCGTATGCATTAGGTTACTGTGTGGTGTGGAGAGAGAGAGAGAGAGGCGTATGCATTAGGTTACTGTGTGGTGTGGAGAGAGAGAGGCGTATGCATTAGGTTACTGTGTGGTGTGGAGAGAGAGAGAGAGGCGTATGCATTAGGTTACTGTGTGGTGTGGAGAGAGAGAGGCGTATGCATTAGGTTACTGTGTGGTGTGGAGAGAGAGAGAGAGGCGTATGCATTAGGTTACTGTGTGGTGTGGAGAGAGAGAGGCGTATGCATTAGGTTACTGTGTGGTGTGGAGAGAGAGAGAGGCGTATGCATTAAGTTAGCTATTGAGGGCTGTTGACTGCAGATGGCGCTGGTTTGTGACAGATAAATGTGAACTTAGGGCTGACAGTGACAGATAAAGGTGAACTTACGGCTGACAGTGACAGATAAAGGTGAACTTACGGCTGACAGTGACAGATAAAGGTGAACTTACGGCTGACAGTGACAGATAAAGGTGAACTTACGGCTGACAGTGACAGATAAAGGTGAACTTAGGGCTGACAGTGACAGATAATGGTGAACTTACAGCTGACAGTGACAGATAATGGTGAACTTACGGCCCACAGTGACAGATACAGGTGAACTTACGGCCCACAGTGACAGATAAAGGTGAACTTACGGCTGACGGTGAGCGTGGCGGACACTCTGTCGTTGCCACAGATAAAGGTGTACTCCGCGGAGTCCTCCCTGCTGGTGTTCATGATCTTCAGCTGGTGAAGCTTGCCCTGGACCACGATCCTGAACTTCTCGCTCATCTCGATCTCCACGCCGTCCTTCAGCCAGGTGGACGGCACGTTGAAGTGGGACGTCTCGCACTCGAACGTGGCTACCTGGGTCTCTGGGACCGCCACGTCCTTCAGGGGCTTGGTGACGCGCAGGGCTGGAACACAATACGTAACGTAACGTTAGGAAACACGTCGTAGCTATGAAGCATTGTTTTAGTAACAGTGGTTCACAACCCTTTTCATATCAAGGTCCATTTTTTTTATTCGGCATTTGAGCCACGGACCACCATTTGATGACATTTAGCCTCTCAGACCCAAATGATTTGGTTGTCGTTGGATAAGATTCTGTCCACAATTCCATGCCGTATTGATGTCGGTACCATTAGGAGAGATAACAGGCAAACGTTGATCAAAATAAACAATTCTTCTACATTCTCTAATTGTGTAGACTTCTTGTTTAAGTAATGCAGATGTTTAGCAACAATTTAACTCTTGAGAGCGTAAAATGTACAATCATGGTCTTTAAAATCTTGGAAATTATAAGATCTCGGAAACAAATCCGAGTTCATAAGAAAAGAGAGAAAGTCAGAACGGGACCAAACTGTCATAGGAATGGGATGGGTCCATTTCTTTGGACCCGTGAAGACATTAGGTCAATGTGAATCCCCCCCACCACCCACCCCTTTTTCCCCTCACTGTATATGTTTATTTTCCCTTTTTACCTCCTTTATGATGAATTCCTGTTCTCTTTTTGGCTATATAGAAGTGTATATTTGTACGTCTCTAAATGTTTTGATGAATTGAACAAGGTGGACCCTCTTGTAAACAAGTGTAATGCTTTATTGGGTCGTCCACTCACAGTTAACAGTCTTTGTATTGAAATGTTCTGTAATTCTGCAAACTGTTAATAAATATTTCAATCAATCAATGAAAGGTTTGGGTGTGTTTTCTGGACCCTTACCCTCCACGGTTAGCATGGCGCTGCACTGCAGGTGTCCCACCACGGCGGTGTACTCCCCGGCGGTGCTGGCGTCCACCCTCTGGACGGTCAGCTTGTGGGCCTTCCTCTCACACTGGACCTTATAGCGCTCGCCGCTGGACTTCAGCTCCACGCCGTTGAACATCCAGCGGACCGGCACGTCGTCGTGAGACAGGCTCAGCTCGAAGGACGCAGTGGTGTCCAGCAGAGACGTCACGTCCTTGATCTTCTTCACGATCTTGATCGCTGTAAAAAAAAATATATATATATATATCAATTTAATATGAATTGATTAACAGGATTTAGAGAGCAGAGGATTGAGTGGTCACTGTGACACGGCTAGATTGAACTACAAACTCTTAAAGTACCCAGAAAGTGAAGTTACTTCACTACCTAAGAATCTTAGAACCTAAAACTCACTTAACCCATTCAGACCTGAGGCCTGATTTAAAATAATTTTAAAAACGTCTTGAAAAGGTAAAAATCACTGTGATTAAAACTCAACAAAATATAATAATATAACAAAATATCTGATGAGAAGAGAAATACTGTACTCTAAATCTTATCATAAGTTCAAGACAAGTCAAGCTTATTCAGAGCAGAAAACAACCGTTGACTCAAGTGTACAATATGAAAAAATAAATAAAACAATACCAAAAAGGCAGCCTCAAACATCAGACTCAACATCAAATAAAGACAGATATCAGATGTGACGTGGTCTCTGCTTTCTGTCGGCCTCGTATGTCCAAAACAACAGATCTACAATCTCCAAATGTGTCGCTTCGAGTCCCGTTCCTAGCTTGCGGATCTGCTACTTTTGATGCTTTTGTGACGGTGTGGTATGATCAAGAACGATACGATATGATATGTACTAGTCTAGCTCAAATTCTGCTCGGACCCGACCCTATATGCGACCTGACATTGATGGGTCCGGGGCCAAAACTCAATCGAAACTCGGGCCAAGCTTCGGGGCGGCCCAGTAGGGCCCAGTTAGGCCCGTTGAGAACTTATGTGCTGTACTGTATACAGCACCAAGATACCCATGTACTCGTCTAAATACTTCCTTAATGTCAATGAAGTCCACACCCATAACACCAGAGGGAGCTCAACAAACCATGTCCAACCCAGATTCAGCACAAACAAGGGACTAAATTATTTTCGCTCCTATGCCACCAAAATGTGGAACGCCCTACCAACAGTCATTAAGACATGTGAATCCCTTGACTCCTTCAAAACTGCTCTCAAAAGGCACCTCCCCTGTATATGTTTTTATTTTTTTCCCTTTTTACCTCGTCTATGATGATTTACTGTTTTTTGGCTATATAGAGTATATTTGTACGTCTCTAATTGTTATGATGAATTGAACATGGTGGGCCCTATTGTAAACAAGTGTAATACTTTATGGTGTCGTCCACAGTTAACAGTTTTTGTATTGAGTTGTGCTTGAAATGTACTGTAATTCTCCAATCTGTTAATAAATTCATCAATCAATCAATCAATACTCACTCTCCACGCTGAGCCTGGCGCTGGCGGACAGCTTCCCCAGCTTGAAGGAGTAGACGGACTCGTCGGCCGTGCCGCAGCCCTTGACCTTCAGCGTGTGGACGAAACCCTCCGACAGCACCTCGTACTTGTCCCCGCTGCGGAGCTCCACGCCGTTCTTGATCCACTGGGCTCCCTTCACGTCGCCGTGGGTCAGCTCCAGGCTGAACACGGCCTCCTGGGTCTCCGTCACCGTCTGGTTCTTCAGGGTCTTCTTCACCTTCACCGCTGCAAAGGAAACCAACCGGGAGGAAGAGAGGGTTGGTTTTAGGGGTGTAACGATATAGTAACTGCATCGAAAAATAGATTTTAATTTCAAGAATCAAAGTATATCGAAATGAAAACAGCAACATTGACTATATGTATCGTATCGTATCGTTTTGCAATGCAAAAAATAATCGATTGTATCAATACTACATTTTTGTGCATGTGGTATTTAGCAATTTTTAGAAGAAAAAAGAAAAAGAGGGGTTTAATTACTTTTTTAAATAGTTACTGTATCGATTTCAAATCATTGAATCGGATCGTATTGTATCGCCATAATGTATCGTGATACGTATCGTAGCGCTGTTAAAATGTATCGGTACACCCCTAGTTGGTTTGGAATCGGTACGGTCTAGAAACGGAACTAGAAAGAGGATCTAGGCTAGGTAGGTATTAAACGCACATCGTCTGACGAATAGCTCACAATGCAAAATATAAAAAAGTGCTAAAGCAGTTAATACGATTTTGTCATTTATTTAGTGTAAATTCATTGATGTATGCCGAGATTGATGAATGCAGCCCCTGACGTCCTTCGGTCATATTTTCTTTTTGTAGTAAAGGTTTTGACTCACTGTGTAAACTGTGAATATAATATCCAAATATATCCAAATGGTATTAAACTTCTTTCAGAGAACGCAGTAAAAAATAAATGATAAAAGCATAGGAGAGTAAGCAGTAGGCCTGTCACAATCGTTACATAATCGCCTTATCACATTAATTTGAGATCAAATAACAGATCTACAAACTTGTAGATCAACTATTTCCGCAATTTTGTAAAAAAAAAAAAAAGAAAAAACAAATTGAAAGAAAAAAATAATAAAAAAAGAATTCCGTACCCTCCACCCTGTTGATCTAATACGTCCCCTGGGGACCCCACTCTGGGAGCCAGTGTAATACGTACCTTCCACCTTTAGGGCGGCGCTGGTCTTGGACGTGGCCACCTGGTAGGTGTACTCCCCGACATCCTGAGGTCTAGTGATGTGGACGAACAGCCGTCTGACCGCGCCGTCCGTCCTGCTCTCCACGTTCTCGCTGAGGTCCAGCGCATGGCCGTCCTTCAGCCAGCGGCCGTCCGCCGAGGCGTTGGCCACCTCGCACTCCAGCACCGCCGTCTGGGACTCTGCCACCGTCACGTCCTTTAAGGGCCGCGTGATGGCGCCACCTGGTGGTAGGGAGGGGGACGACAAAAAGGGAAAATTGCTCAGCGAGGCTTGTAGATGTGCTATTTTTCAACAGCTAACATTCAAAAATAATTGGTTAAAGTGGTTAAAAGCTATGAGGTGACACAGACGCCTTCCTCAGGTCTAAATGAGTTGGAACCTACCGGAGACGGTCAGCATGGCGCTGGAGGTCTGCTCTCCGGCGTGGAAGCTGTACTGGCCCTCCTCGTCCTTCATGGTGTCGACGATGGTCAGGCTGTGGACCTTGGTTTTGGTCTCCAGCTTGTACTTGGGCCCGGCCTTCAGCGGCTGGCCCTTGAGGGTCCAGAGAGGGTCGATGCCGGTGTGAGACACCTCCACCTCGAACGTCACGTTCTGGGACTCGGAGCACACCTTGTCCTCCATGTGTCTCACGATGTTCACCTCTGGAAAGATTATACGAGATAAGATGATGAGCCATCGTGATAAAATCCAAAGTTTAATTTTATTTGGGATGCACATAGGTCGTAGCCTGGTGAAACCACTGGACAACATTTGCATTCTGCCAGCAGGGAGAGTCTGGTATCTCTCAGTCAGAGATGATGTACTCCGGTCCAATTCTGTTTATTAGTCACACAGTGAGAGGTAAATAAATCATGTATTGGAATCGAGATCGATTAATCGATTTATAATGGAATCGTAGCCGCCTCTGAATCAGAATCTAATCTGACCCTATTCCATTCGGTACACACTCAGAGGTACGGAATGTAAACGTTTGAGGAATAACCAAAAAGCCTCTTACTCTCGACGACCAGGTTGCAGGTGGACTCCACCTTGCCCACCATCAGCTTGTACCGGCCCTGGTCGGAGGCGAAGGCCCTGCTGTAGACCAGACGCTGCTTGGTCCCTTTGGTGACGAACTGGAGCCGCTCGCTGGCCACCAGCAGCTTGTCGTTGTGGTACCACTTCATGGACTTGATGTCCTGGGCCGAGATCTTGGCCTCCAGGCAGGCTTTGGTGCCCTCGACGGCACTGACGTCCTTCAGTGGCACCACGATGTCTATGGCTGAGTAACAGAGATGACCACATTAGACACGTTAGATCACAGAAACACCACCAGTAACAGAGATGACCGATAGACACGTTAGATCACAGAAACACACAGGGGGTCAAATGGAGACTTGGGGGTGGCAAATTCAGTTATTTTTGTGCATTATTGTCCCCAACTCTGAATATGTTTTAGCGGATTAATTTATTTAATTTTCATCTGATTTCATCGCAAATCGATGCCCGTCCATCTAGTGTTATAATTTACCATTTTACCATTCATTTATTAACCACTTTCAACGTCATTACTGGCGACCACTTTCAATCATTGTCTCTTTTCTTTTTTGCCACCCCCTACTATTCCTTTCTGAAATGACGCCCCCTGCTCTTGCCTCGCTGTCGAACAAGCCGAGTCCATAGTATATATATATATATATATACGCCTGGACTTACTCTGGATGGCGAGTCCATTATTATATACGCGTGGACTTACTCTGGATGGCGAGTCCATAGTATATATAAATATATACGCCTGGACTTACTCTGGATGGCGAGTCCATAGTATATATAAATATATACGCCTGGACTTACTCTGGATGGCGAGTCCATAGTATATATAAATATATACGCCTGGACTTACTCTGGATGGCGAGTCCATTATTATATACGCGTGGACTTACTCTGGATGGCGAGCTTCCCCGCGGTGGAGATGTCCTGCGCCGGGACCACGAAGGAGTAGGAGGCGCCGTCGTCGCGGCTGACGTTCTCCAGCAGCAGCTTGTGGAGCTGCTTGTCGATGATGATGTGGACGCGGTCAGACGACGTGATGGCCTGGCCGTTCTTCAGCCAGGTCCCCTCGATGTTCTCCTGGGAGAACTTCACCTCCATCTGGGCGATGTCGCCCTCGCACACCGTCAGGTCGCTCAGGGGCTGCATCAGGGTCACGGGGCGCACTGCAGGGGAAAACAAAAACGTCCAGACGGAAATGTTTTCGTTAAAAAGTGTCATTTTTTTGTAAACCCCTTTTTTCTTGTCGTTGAGATAATTTTTAGATATTTCCATTCAAAGATTCCATTTTCCAGATCACTATAAATTAAAGGTTGCAGTAAGTGATGTGTTTTGTTCAAATAAGTGTGAAATAGTTCAATATTGTGATATGGTGGAGTTCTCTGGTGGAGCTGTTGCCCCCGCAACCCGACTACGGATAAGCGGTTGAAGATGGATGGATGGATGGACGGACGAATATTGTGATAATTTCTAAAGTATAACATAAATGCTATAAACACCAAAAGGGGTTCCCGCACCAAAATGGGTTAATGGGTTCCAGTGATGTAAATAGGTTTTCAATGTAATGAGTCTCGGGATGCAGGGATGGTCTTTTAGATGAGTCCCAGGGACATTTTATGAGTCCCACTTTTTTTTTTTTTTTTTACAAATTGCAGATTTTAACTCCCCTTTCATTTGATATGGTTATAATTCATTGGTTATATTCATGTAGAAAACAGAAGAAGAAATTATTATTATAACTAAAGCTAGCAAAATAAACTAGAATTAAAAAACAGTACAGTACAGTAGTGCATCCCGTGGATGCAGAGGTCATTGTTTTATTGCATCCCTTAACTATAAACTGCGTTTTGGGATGCAAAATGCACCCTATTTTAATCTCTGGGGTTCATCTTCAGGTCTAAATGGTTAAGTTCTCACCTTTCATCTTCAGCGCAGCGCTGGTCTTAAAGTCTCCACACACGAAGGTGTACTTCCCCTGGTCCTCCTTCTTCACCTCCTTGACGGACAGGCTGTGTCTCCCGCGGCGGGAGGACATGACGTACTTGGCGCTCTGGGACAGCTGCTTGTCCCCAAAGTACCAGAGGCCCTCTGCGTCCTCGCGGGACAGTTCGCACTCGAACTCCCCCGAGTAGCTCTCTGGAACCTCGATGTCCTCCATGGTCTTGATCATCGCCAACGCGGCGCCTGGAGGCCAAGAGATAATGTTGAGTTGCAGTTCCACACCTGGGCCCGTCGTAATTACTACACCACCGTCTAATCGCAATTATTTCAGATGATCGCAATAATTTTGTCATAATCGTTTCCATGTTGAAATATGTTCGTGCATTAATAAAGCTACAACGGGTCAAGCTTGTAGGTCAGCTATTTCTTTTATTTTAACCATATTTTAACATAATAATGTCAAGGACCTCCAAAAATATATGTAATTGGCCGCGACCCCCATCTGAAAATATGTTGTTCCAGGCACCGCCCAGAAGCAAAGATTTGAGTTAAAAAATGTTCGCTCTGAAAGAATATATATTCAAAGATTTGAGTTAAAAAACGTTCGCTCTGAAAGAATATATAATATTCAAAGATTTGCGCCACATTTTCACGATTTAAAAAAAAATACCAGATCTACAAGCTCGTAGCGTGGCACTGCCGCGCTATGAGCTTGTAGATCTGTTATTTTTCAATAGCTAAAGCATAACATAATGCTTAACAACAAAAGGGGTTCCCGTACAGAATGGATTCAAAAGAACAAAAAGCTCACCTTCCACGTTCAGCCTGGCGGTGGAGCGGATGCTGTCGTCGTCCAAAACTACACAGCTGTAGTCCGTGGCGTCCTTCATGTTGATGACGAGCACGGACAGTAAGTGGATCTTCCTGTCCGAGTGCATGCGGTACTTGTCCCCGGAGAAGATCTCTGCGCCGCTCCTCAGCCACTTGACCTTGACGAACGGCTCGTTGGTCTCGCACTCGAAGGTGGCCATGGTGTCCTTCTCCTTGGCGCTCACGTCCTCAAGGTTCTGAGTGAAGCTCACGCACGTTTTACCTGCGAGGATTGATTGATTGAAGTATTTATTAACAGTTTGCAGAATTACAGTACATTTCAAGCACAACTCAATACAAAGACTGTTAACTGTGAGTGGACGACCCAATTAAGCATTACACTTGTTTACAAGAGGGTCAATTCATCAAAACATTTAGAGACGTACAAATAGACACTTCTATAAAGCCTAAGAACAGAACAGGAATTCATCATAAAGGAGGTAAAAAGGGAAAATAAACATCGAGGGGAAAAAGGGGTGGGTGGTGGTGGGCTGATTCAGATTTTACGGGGGCCAGTTTCGAATTGCCGCCATCCGTAGGTGCCCTTTGAGAGCGGTTTTGAAGGAGTCAAGGGATTTGCATGTCTTAATGACCGTTGGTAGGGCGTAGAGGGGGGGTGGGGGATAGTCAGTTTGTCTGTCTAATTCAATTCCAGACAAAGTTATATGGCTAATGCTGATGTAAATATAAACCCCTATTATTCTGGGGGGAAAAGAACAGATGCTACAACCTTGTAAATTGGCTATTTTCGGTGAATATACATTTAGTTTAGCCAGAAAAAAAGAAATGGGGCCTAGGTTCTCCTGGCCTAAGTATGAGTATATACAGTTTAAGTGATTAAAAGCTAATAAATATAGAACCTTCATTTTCTCAAGCATCACTTTAAAAACCGACAAAAAAGTCATGAAGTGAACGTTATTATTATTATTATTATAAAGTGAACGTACCTTGGACCAACAGGAAGGCGTGGCTGGAGGCCTCTCCGGCAACGTTGATGGCCTTGACCATGATGCTGGCGGAGTCCTCCACGCACACGTCTCTGATCACCAGCTCACACACGTGGTCCTCGGGCCAGTACCAGTAGATGCGGTCGGTCTTCTCCAGCTCCACGCCGTTCTTGAACCACAGGCACACAGGCTCGGGCCGGCCCACCACCCGGATCCTGAAGCGGACCTCGTCCATGGGGGCCGCGGTGTTGCTGGTGATGCGCTCCAGGATCTTGGGAGCCTCCATGCTGGGGGAGAGCTGGATCCTGTCGGGCTTGATGACCGGTATGGTCAGCTTGCCCTCCTCCTCCAGCCTCTTCCTCTCCGCCTCCTCCTGCAACCTCTGGCGATGGAGCAGGTCCTCCTTGGTCTTCTTCAGGAGCTCCTCGTATGACTCGTCCCTCCGGCGGGACTTGGACTCCACGGCCGAGATGGACTCGTAGAAGCCCTCCTCGGTTCTGCGCTTGAACTTGCTCTTCAGCTCCTCTGTCTCCTCCGACGAAATCTGGTGGACCACCTTCTGGGTCTTCCTGAGCATGACCACCTCCCTGTCCGCGGACGACTCGCGGGGCTTGTCCACCTTGACGATGTCGAAGCCGAGGCCGGAGTCTGTGGTGTCGGCGGGCTTGGCCTCCACGGAGGGAGCGCGGCGGAGGATTTTGCGGAAGTCGTCCTCCCTCTGCTGGATCTCCAGCTTCACGATGTGCTCCGTCACGCCCATATTGCTCTCGGCCGTCACACGGACCTCTCCGGAGTCGTAGGACTTGATGTCCACGATCTCCAGGTAGTAAATGCCGTCGTAGTTAAGTCTGTATCTCTTGCTCTTGCGGATGAGCTGTCCGTTGATGTACCAGTTGACCTTGGGCGTGGGATAGCCGGTCACCCTGCAGCGGAACCTGGCCACGCCGCCTTCCAGCACTCTGGCCGGCTCGGGAACCAGGACGATCTCGGGCTTCGACTTCTCCGTCTCCTCGTCCATGGAGACTCCCGCGGGTCCTCCTTCGTGAGCCATGCGTTCGATCTCGTGTCCCCTCCTGCCCTCGGGGAGCTGCGACTCCTCCACCAGGCCCTTCTCGTCCTTGACGATCAGCGTGGCCGAGGTCTGGTCCACTCCGTACTTGTTGGTGGCTCTGCACGTGACGACGCCGCTGTCCCTGGCGTAGGCGGCCTCGTAGTCCAGACTGGCGTAGCCGAACTCGTTGACCATGCGCAGCCTGTTGGCGGCCTCCAGGGGCTTGCCGTCGTGCAGCCACTCCACCACCATGGTGGGGTCGCCGATGGGCGTCAGCCGGCACTCGAAGTGCGCCGGGCCGAAGCGCTTCATCCTGATGGAGGTCAGTTTCTTCTTGAAGGACGGCTTCTGTTGCTTCTCCTTGTCGTAGAGGTCTCCCTCCTCCCACTGCTCCTGGCCGTAGCGCTGGTGCAGCGGCTCCAGCTCCGGAGGGGCGATGTCCTTGGCCTTGTACGTTCCTCTGGGAATGATGAGCTTCTTCTCGGCCTGAGGCGCGGCGAAGTCCGTCTCGATGTTGATCCTGCAGCGCGTGGTGTCCCGGCCGGCCTTGTTGATGGCCGTGGCCGTGTACCAGGCGCTGTCTGCCGGCGACGGCGAAGGGATCTGGAATTTGGCCTCTCCTTTGACGCCGTCGATCCTGAAATATGGGCATTTCAACAAAATGAATAACGATATTTTCACTTTTTTGTTACACTAGACTAATGTCACACTACTGAAAATGTCAGGATTAGGCATGTAACGATATAATTGTAAATCGGTAAGATCGATTCAAACTGACAATTTAAATGGCGATTAAATCGCAAATTGAATCGTGATGCAAACAGAAGAAGGTTTCAGTCATTTGCTACTGCATTGAAAAGAGAGAGAAAAATACTGGATTTGTGTAAGAGAAATATTAATAATAATAAAAAAAGAAGTCATTAAGACTGGAAAATAATTTTGTTTTTAATAAAATCGTAAAAAAAAAAAAAAAAAAAAAAACATATCGTAAACCTAGTAGCGTGATTCTAATCCTATGGTGAGTTACGTGAATGGCCGAGTCAGGACGACATCATTCATTGGCAGATAAAAACCAACATACTTGATGTGTGGGTACTTCTGTGGGGTGATGATGTCACTGTTCTTCAGCCACACAATGTCAGGCAGGGGGTTTCCGATGGCCTTGACGGCCAGCTCCACCAGAGTGCCCTGACGCACTGTGATGTTCTTCAGCTTCTCCAGGAACTGAGGCCGTGCCACGCTCTCCCGAGCTGCGGATTGGTCAAACGCAGTGTCAGTCAACAACACACAAGTCAAGTCAAGTAAGGAAAACGCCTGGAAATTGTTACTTTTCACCACAGATAACTAATTGCATGTGAAATCCAGGCAAAGAGACATTGTGCGCCTGGCGCCTCCAGGTGGTCAGATGTGGGACATACTTTATTGTAGGCCAGTGTTGATTTCGTCGACTAAGTCGACTACCTTGTTCGAAAACTACATGGAAACATGGAAAACTAAGCTATGATAACTAAAACTATGACTAAATATACTGATGATTTTGTCAACAAATAAAAACTAGGAAGGAACTAGTGGACAAGAGATCCAGTATGAGTCATTTTACTTGGTTGCATGCTGAAAATAGCAGATATACAAGCAGGTCTACAAGCTCACAACACGTCGCGTTGTGAGCTTGTAGATCAGCTATTTTCAGCAAGTGAAAAAAAACAGGCATTACGACGGCATCAAGGCTCCGCCAAAATACATTTTGTTCGACTAAATCAACTAAAATCTTATGATATTTAGTCGACTAAAACTAGACACTAAGACATTCCAGGTGACTAAAATGTGACTAAAACTAAATGCTAAACTATTCAAAAGACTATGACTAAAACTAAAATCAAAATTTTCTGCCAAAAACAACACCGCTGTGGGCTTACCGTCAACAGTCAGAGTCAGGGTGACCGAGGACTTCCCGGCTCGGTTCTGCGCCACCACCGTCCACTCTCCAGAGTCTTTGGGCATGGCTGGAACTATGATCAGAGACTGGGTTCCATCTTCTTTGATCACTATCTTGTGGGTGAAGTCATTGCCCACTTGTTGTGCTGAGAAGAAGAAGAGGATAGTGTGTGTGTTTTAACGGGGTGGTTGGTTAACCCATTTTGGGGCGGGAACCCCTTTTGGTGTTAGCATTATGTTATGCTTTAGCTATTGAAAAATAACAGATCTACACGCTCATAGTGGCGCGCTACGAGCTTGTAGTTCTGCTATTTTTGAAAAATCGAAGAACGACTGACATAGAAACATAGCTTTTTCAGAAAACTGTCAGGATGTAGAAGACATTTTTAGAATCTGATCTCAGGTCAAAATGGGTTAACACCCTGAGCGGCAAGGACGGAGATTGATAAAGAGGACGGAGATTATTGATATCAAAACCGATCGCGATTTGCTCAGTGACAGACAAAACAAACATTAAACTCTGTCCATGTCAAAGGCGTTTTTAATGTTCGTCTAGACAAGACAAACATTAAAGTTTGTGGACGGTAATTCAAAGCTGGATATAGGAGGGGCTAGCACCCCTCAAAAATCCAGAATTTTTTATTATTATTATTATCATTTATATTATTTTATTTAATATTTTTATAGGATTTATTATGAGATTTTTTTTGATTGACTGTCATATCGACGAGAGATCCTAAATGTCGGTTTGGAAACATTTTCCGTTAATTGCCCATCCCTAGTTGTGTGGTGGTGTTTCTTTCCGTACCATTGTGGAACCAGTAGGTTTCGGGCATGGGTCTGCCAACGACCTTCAGGTCAAACCTGGCGGTCTGGCCCTCGGAGCACTTCACCGAGGTGGGCTTCAGGACGAACACAGGCTTGTAGAGCCTCTCCAGCTGAGCCTCGTCGAGGTCGTCAAGACGACGCGACGGAGACACGCCTGGAGAGCGGCTGGAGGAACGGCCGGGCGAGCGGCTGAGGGAGCGAGGAGACGCGGACCTGGAGAGAAAGGAAATAAAAACACACACAGACCATGGTAAATGGTGCATTTATATAGCGCCGCTTTACATAGATTGTGCATTACATTCACCCATTCATACACACATTCATACACCGATGGCGGCGGAAACCATGCAAGGCACCAACCTGCACATCAGGAGCAATTAGGGGTTCAGTGTCTTGCTCAAGGACACCTCGACACTAACTCTGGGGTAGCCCACAGGGATCGAACTGGCAACCTTGTGGTTACCATCCAGCCACTCTACCCCTGAGCCACCGCCGCCATCAACATCCAGAGGTTTTACCATCAACATCAAGAGGTTTTATAATAACTCTAAAACAACTCTAAAACATACTCTGTAAGTGACCATTCTTATGTTTATCGAACATGGAGCTGCGACGAGAGCTTTGATATGCGGTAAAGCCAACTTTATAGGTTTATCATTAAATAAAGCGCTAAATAACACGTTAATGGCGTCGTTGGGGGCTCGGGATTTCATTAAAAAGACGTTAAAGAAGTTGTTAGCCTGGAATGAGTTAATACCTGAGTCTGTGCATGGCCCCTGGCTGGGGTGTGTAGCCCCGCGGCGTGGCCATTCCAGAAGGCTCCACGTACAGCTTCCCGGAGCTGACGGAGTTCCCCTTCATGTTGCTGGCGAAGGCGGTGTAGACGCCCTCGTCCTCGGGCAGAACGACGGCTAGACGCAGGCTGGCCCTGCCGTCCTGGAGGACCTCCATCTGGATGCGGCTGCCGGGAAGAAGGCGGTTGCCATCTTTGTACCAGGCAATCTGGTCGGAGGGGAGGGGGGGGGGGGGGGGGACATGGCTTTAAGATACCGTTCCCATGTTGTATACCTCATGTGCTGCTAGATGTTGTTAACCCAATTTGACCTGAGATCAGATTCTAAAAATGTCTTCTACATCCTGACAGTTTTCTGAAAAAGCTATGTTTCTATGTCAGTCGTTCTTCGATTTTTCAAAAATAGCAGACCTACCAGCTCGTAGCGCGCCACTCGGTGACGCGCTATGAGCTTGTAGATCTGCTATTTTTCAATAGCTAAAGCATAACATAATGCCAACACCAAAAGGGATTCCCGCCCAAAATGGGTTAACCTGCACCTCATGTCTAAACCTCATGTACATGTAGTCAGTGGATATACAAATAAAATCACACTCGAGTTTTTATATTGGCCATTTTGACGTCTTGTGTTGTCATTTAGTGCCCTAAACAAACATTAAAGTCCATAGACTTGGCCCGGCAAACATTAAAAATCCCATATACCTGGCTGACATATGATGTAATCTTCAAGAGCCAAAAATCTTAAAATGTCTTCACTCTTCACCAATGTGTTCGTAAAGGTCAGTAACACATCTCACAGAGACTGAAATAAGCCTATCTCACAGAATTTCCCCGCCCCCTTAATACGCCCCATTTCGGGGTTAGTGGTGATAGCGTGACGTCACTCCATAGACGCTACATGTTAACAGAGGTAATTTAAGAAGTCTACAACTTTTGTTTTCTCAAGGTAAGGTTTGTTCTATCTGTTCGAGCTGATTTGCCATCTTGTTTGCTTCATAATAATATTGGTCTGTCACATTTTTACATTAGAAAATGTACTTAGATTCTCCAGAGAAAAAAACGTGTAAATGCTAATGTTAAATGACACCACTATTTACCGGAAGTGGCCTTGGAAAGCAGGCTGTGAGAAAGGCCTATTGAGTTTCCCTAAAAGGAGAATCTGTGACAGATGCTGAAAGTTGTGGTACCTTGGGCAGTGGGACCCCGGCCACCTAGTGGTTAATATTAATAATAAAGGTCGTACCTTGGGCAGTGGGACCCCGGCCACCTAGTGGTTAATATTAATAATAAAGGTCCTACCATGGGCAGTGGGACCCCGGCCACCTAGTGGTTAATATTAATAATAAAGGTCGTACCTTGGGCAGTGGGACCCCGGCCACCTAGTGGTTAATATTAATATTAAAGGTCCTACCATGGGCAGTGGGACCCCGGCCACCTAGTGGTTAATATTAATAATAAAGGTCCTACCTTGGGCAGTGGGACCCCGGCCACCTAGTGGTTAATATTAATATTAAAGGTCGTACCTTGGGCAGTGGGACCCCGGCCACCTAGTGGTTAATATTAATAATAAAGGTCCTACCTTGGGCAGTGGGACCCCGGCCACCTAGTGGTTAATATTAATATTAAAGGTCGTACCTTGGGCAGTGGGACCCCGGCCACCTAGTGGTTAATATTAATAATAAAGGTCGTACCTTGGGCAGTGGGACCCCGGCCACCTAGTGGTTAATATTAATAATAAAGGTCGTACCTTGGGCAATGGGACTCCGGCCACCTAGTGGTTAATATCAATAATAAAGGTCGTACCTTGGGCAGTGGGACCCCGGCCACCTAGTGGTTAATATTAATAATAAAGGTCGTACCTTGGGCAATGGGACTCCGGCCACCTAGTGGTTAATATTAATAATAAAGGTCGTACCTTGGGCAGTGGGACCCCGGCCACCTAGTGGTTAATATTAATAATAAAGGTCGTACCTTGGGCAGTGGGACTCCGGCCACCTTGCAGTGGAAGGTGACGCCCATGCCCTCCAGGATGCGGTAGTGTTTGACGGGCGTGTGGAAGGCGGGCTGCGCGGCCTGCGTCTCCGACACGGTGACGACCACCTCGCGGTCCTCTCTGACGATCTCCGTGTAGCTGATCATCATGATGCGCAGCTCGATCTCCTGGATGATCCTCTGCTCGAAGGCAGAGATGTGGAACTCCCCTTCAGAGATGTAGCTCATGGCGGGGGTGGTGGCTCTCCTCTGCTCCGTCTGTCCGTAGTAGGTCTGCTCCGTCTGTCCGTAGTGGGTGGCGGCGGTCATGGGAGGGGGAGGGGCCTCGGAGACCACCGCCGTCGTCGTCGTCACTTCGGTTTTGTACGTCATGTCAAACTGCTTCATGTACGTCTCATACTCCTCTGCAAAACACAGAAGCACCCAAACAGCTTCCATGAGGCCGCATGACAACAGAGACGGGTGCGAAAAAGTACCCACTTTTTGACTTAAGTAAAAGCATCAATACTGGATTGTAGAAGTATACTCTGTTACAACTAGTTACAAAGTCCGGAAGTCAAAATTTACTTGAGTAAAAGTACTTAAAAGTACTAAAAGTAGAATGTACTCATTATGCAGAATGTCTCGTTTTACAAGTTTTCAAATGTATAAACTGTAAAAAAAAAAAAAAATCATTTGAAAATAGCAGATCTACAACATCGGCTATTTTCAAATGGCCAAAACGTATCATCCAGGGCTGAAGTGGTTAATGTATGATTTGTAATAATAATCATTGAGTCTTCCTGTGACACATTGTGAGCTTGTAGATCGGATATTTTCAGTGTGTAAAATCAGGCCATTACGACACCATCAAGTCCTGACAAAAAAAAATCAACTGTAGCTTCAGTGAACTAAAATCTTATGATATTTAGTTTGCTGTCAAAGTCAACACTACGACTAATAGTCCCATGTTGGAACCCCCGGTGTTTACCTTCCTCCATCAGCATGGCGGAGGCTGAGACCTCTCCATGCTGGTTCTTGATGAAGATGGAGTAATCTCCTGCGTCGTCAGCGAACGTCATGGAGATCTCCAGCCTGCACGCTCCCGTCTCCTGGTTGTAGTGAACCTTGTACCTGGTCGGGGCAGAGGAGGAGGGCGAGGAGTTAGAGACATGCACATTTATAATCATCATCATCATACTATAATATTATAATTAAGCCAATGTCTGTCTGTCTGAATGAATGAATGTGTGTCACTGTAACTGCCGTAGCTCCTCACTGCCTGCACCAATCGCTCCCACTTTTCACATTGACCATAATAATGGTCAATGCCTTAAGAGGTCTTAACGAAGCCCTTTTTCCAATTTAACAAATTATAAATTAATAATGAATTTATTAGTGAATTAAAAATGCGAGGGTAAGGGCTAGTAATTATTAAAATAATACATTAATAACTAATAATTATAATTAAGAATTAATAATTACAAAAATAGCAGATCTACAAGCTCGTAGCGCGGCACTCGTAGCGCGGCACTCGTAGCGCGGCACTCGTAGCGCGGCACTCGTAGCGCGGCACTATGAGCTTGTAGATCTGCTATTTTTCAATAGCTAAAGTATAACATAATGCTTAAAGTGTGTACTAAGTGTACCTGTATCCTGTGGTGAGTGGTCTAGGGACTATAGAGTGTACCTGTATCCTGTGGTGAGTGGTCTAGGGACTATAGAGTGTACCTGTATCCTGTGGTGAGTGGTCTAGGGCAGGGGTTCTCAACGTTTTTGGCAATGTCTCGGGACCCCCGCCCCGCCCCCTCCCGACCCCCAATATAAATTGACTGCTACAATAACCTTAAACCATTTTGGGCGGGAACCCCTTTTGGTGTTTTAAGCATTGTTATAATTTAGCTATTGAAAAATAGCAGATCTACAAGCTCATAGCGCGCCACCGAGTGGCGCGCTACGAGCTTGTAGGTCTGCTATTTTTGAAAAATCGTGAAAATATATATATATTTTTTTTAATAATTTGGGGACCCCCTAAAATATTTTGGCGACCCCCCGAGGGGTCGTGACCCACGGGTTGAGAACCCCTGGTCTAGGGACTATAGAGTGTGTACCTGTATCCTGTGGTGAGTGGTCTAGGGACTATAGAGTGTACCTGTATCCTGTGGTGAGTGGTCTAGGGACTATAGAGTGTACCTGTATCCTGTGGTGAGTGGTCTAGGGACTATAAAGTGTGTACCTGTATCCTGTGGTGAGTGGTCTAGGGACTATAGAGTGTACCTGTATCCTGTGGTGAGTGGTCTAGGGACTATAGAGTGTACCTGTATCCTGTGGTGAGTGGTCTAGGGACTATAAAGTGTGTACCTGTATCCTGTGGTGAGTGGTCTAGGGACTATAGAGTGTACCTGTATCCTGTGGTGAGTGGTCTAGGGACTATAGAGTGTACCTGTATCCTGTGGTGAGTGGTCTAGGGACTATAGAGTGTACCTGTATCCTGTGGTGAGTGGTCTAGGGACTATAGAGTGTACCTGTATCCTGTGGTGAGTGGTCTAGGGACTATAGAGTGTACCTGTATCCTGTGGTGAGTGGTCTAGGGACTATAGAGTGTACCTGTAACCTGTGGTGAGTGGTCTAGGGACTATAGAGTGTACCTGTATCCTGTGGTGAGTGGTCTAGGGACTATAGAGTGTGTACCTGTATCCTGTGGTGAGTGGTCTAGGGACTATAGAGTGTACCTGTATCCTGTGGTGAGTGGTCTAGGGACTATAGAGTGTACCTGTATCCTGTGGTGAGTGGTCTAGGGACTATAGAGTGTACCTGTATCCTGTGGTGAGTGGGATGCCACTCTTCTTCCAGATAATGTTCGGTCGGGGGCTTCCTCCGATCTGGCAGTCGAAGTGGACGCAGCCCCCCTCCTCCAGCTTCTGGGGGAGGGGCGTGTTGATGAAGAAGGGGGCGGCGGCCTCCCCGGCGCTCTCTGTCACGGGCGACGCGGCGGGCATCGCCATCTCTGTCTTCGTCTCGGCAGACATCCTAAAAAAAATCCAATCAGCATTTAAAGCTCCCGTGTTTTCATCAATAAACCCAGGATATTCTGGATTTAAATGTATAACTTTAGACCCGTTTTTGTTAATAGGATTGCTACGTACGATTAGGATTATAATGTATGAATCATAATATGAATGACAAGTTTACAATTGAAATCTATACCGTGATTATATGTTCTTCTAGCTAATGAAAGTGACTTTTATTCGTCTTTTTAGTTTGTTTAGTTATTTGTTTGTGTGGATGCACTGTGTGTTCCATACAGTGACGATAACAGATCTTATCTTAGCGTATCTTATCTATAACTTGTTTAAAGATGCTTCAACGTTGGGTATCGTGTGATATGATGACATTCAAACTCACGTTGTCTGTTGTGTCATTGTCTGTTGTGTCATTACAGCTTCACTAGTATATGAAGCAGATTCTCCTCTCATTACAGCTTCACTAGTATATGAAGCCGATTCTTCTCTCATTCCAGCTTCAGTATATGAAGCAGTTTCTTCTCTACTTTCAAGTTCTTCTGAAACTAGAAGGAAGCACAGTAGTTGTTAGAAAACACGCCGACCGACATCTGTAAAGTATTCTGTGTAAGGCCTCACTCACACCTTCGCATCTAGCATACAACATTGTTGGATGCTAGATGTAAACAAAGTTTTGTTTACATCTTGCCCCAATGCATTTCCAATGGAAGTCACATGGTTTGACACAACATTTTTGTACAAAAAACTAAATTAAATTCTATTCAAAAGACTTTGACCTAAACAAAAACTCAAAATCATCACTGCATGAAAATGAACTCCCAATAGTTCCAGGTTTTTACTTTTGACCAGCAGGAAGCAGGAAGTGCTGACGGTTCCCGCCTCGCTGGTGGCGGTGCAGGTGAACCGCCCGCTGTCCTCGGCGAACGCCTCGCGGATCACCAGGCGGGCGTGGCCGCTCTGGTGCTCGTAGGCGATCTGGAAGTCGATGGAGCTCTCGATGCGGTAGTCCTCTCTGAACCACATGACCACGGGCGCCGGGTGACCCGAGATCTGACACTCCAGGGTCACTGACTCGCCCTCCGTCACGTTTGTGTTCGTCAAGCCCTGTTGAGGACAAGACAGACGGACATGTTGAGGACATGTTGAGGACATGTTGAGGACATGTTCTACACAGTGTTGTTTTCGTCGACTAAAACCCAAGACGAAAAATGTTTGTCGACTACCTTTTTTCACCGACGAAAACTACATGGAAACTAAATGAAAACTAAGCTATGGTGACTAAAACTAAGACTGAATATATTGACAACTCTTGAGAGCGTAAAATGATTCCTTACGGGTCCATCTGGTTTTGGTTTACGCTCTCAAGTTAAATTATTGCCACACATCTGCATTACTTAACTTACAAGAAGTCACAAACTTAATAGCAAAAATGGCCGCCGTGTGAATATGGTGAATGGTCTGTTTGGTTCCACAACAATAAATCCAAAAAGCATAAACACCGCAGATGGAAAAATAAAATAAAACTCACGGCAAGAAGTGTAGGAGGTACGACGGGCTCTTGGGCCAGAGCAGGGACGGCGACGGCCTCCTGCAGAAACATCACACATAACACAGGGTCACACATCTCTACGGGACACACAAAGCTGTGTAACACCTCTGCTTCTCCAGCAGTGACAGGGTGATGGAGATGACAGAGTGTTAAACAACACCTCTGTTTCTCCAGCAGTGAGAGGGTGAGGGTGAAGATGACAGAAACACTGTTAAAACAACACCTCTGTTTCTCCAGCAGTGAGAGGGTGAGGGTGAAGATGACAGAAACACTGTTAAAACAACACCTCTGTTTCTCCAGCAGTGACAGGGTGAGGGTGAAGATGACAGAAACACTGTTAAAACAACACCTCTGTTTCTCCAGCAGTGACAGGGTGAGGGTGAAGATGACAGAAACACTGTTAAAACAACACCTCTGTTTCTCCAGCAGTGAGAGGGTGAGGGTGAAGATGACAGAAACACTGTTAAAACAACACCTGTTTCTCCAGCAGTGAGAGGGTGAGGGTGAAGATGACAGAAACACTGTTAAAACAACACCTCTGTTTCTCCAGCAGTGAAAGGATGGAGATGGCAGAAACAGAGTGTTGTTAAAACAACACCTCTCCATCTCCAGCAGTGAGAGGATGGAGATGGCAGAAACACAGTGTTGACTAAAAACAACACCTCTGTTTTTCCAGCAGCGAGAGGATGGAGAAGGCGTGGGAGAGAGAGAAGCCATGACAGAAACACAGAGTTAAAACAACACCTCTCCTTCTCCAGCAGTGAGAGTGAGGATGGAGATGTGGTGGAAGCCGGTTAGAACGACACAGACAGACAGTGGTGGAGGAGGTATACTCAAAGTTGTGCTTTCAAGTGAAATGTACCCATTCTGCAAACTGTTAATACATACTTCAATCAATCAATCAATCAATCAATCAATCAAAATGTTGTACTTCAGTACACGTATCAATACTGCTATGTAGAAATACTCCGTCACAAGTGAAAGTCGGGAATTCTACATTTATTTGAGTAAAAGTACAAAAGTGTTGGTATCAAAATGTGCTTCAAGTACAAGCAGTAGAACGTAACTGTTTGTCCCATTTCACAAGTTATCAGAAGTACAGTACAACTACAACACCCCATCATTGTACTTTATGTTACGTACAGTAAAGTAAATCCTACTTTACAACCACTGCAGACACACACAGGGCTGTGTGCTCAGGAGGACATGGTGGGAGGAGAACCATGGAGGTGAATGGAGACAGAAAACACAGGGCTGTGTGCTCAGGATGGAAGGAGAACCATGGAGGTGAATGGAGACAGAAACCCACAGGGACAGAGAATGATGGATGGATGGATGGATGGATGGAGGGAAGGAGGGCGTGAAGGAGGCAGGTGGGGTGCATCTTCTAGTCTAGACGGGTGGAGGACGGGTGCAGATCGGACTTGGGTGGTGTGGGTGGTACGGTGAAGGTGGTGGCAAGGAAGGAAGGAAGGAAGGAAGGAAGCCTGTGGCACAAGGGGTCGTACAGTACCAGTCCAGGATATAAACCAGTGCTTCTCAATGACAAATTAATTAATGTTGTCTAAAATAGCAGTTCTTGTAGATCAGCTATTTTCACTAGTACTTAAAACATTTGTTTTCTAATTTATGGAATTTCTTAGATTTCCTGTTTAGATTTCTTCCTGACATTTTTTAATCTTTTGAAAAATGTTGATGATTCTCAGATTGGGGAACCACAGCTGTAGACCCCCGGGGGACCACCATACCAGACGACCTCAGTGCAGGGGGACTACCAGACCAGACGACCTCAGTGGGGGACCACCATGTACAAACCTGAGGCTCCCAGTCCTCAAACTCATCCTCGCTCAACGCCCCCTTCCTCGGTGACTGAGCCCCCCGGTAAAGAGACTGATATCTGGGGTCTTTGAAGGGCGGCGGGGTGGCCACTGACGTCACCCGCATCTCCGCTTTACGCGACGGACTGGGAGACTTGACCGGCTTGATGATTTTCCTGGCGGAGGAGGGAGACAAGAGCTCCCTCTGCAGGCTGGCGATGGCAGCGCCTGCAGCCCGGGACACCTGAACCGACAGGAACCCAAGGAGAACCAGGAGACAACATGTCACCGTCACGGAAGAAACATACACGAGAGTCAAAGATGTTGCTGAAAATGGCTTGGTTGGAACAAGGCGTTTTTTAGAGATGGACAAACACACGGTGAATGGATCTGATGGAGAGTGGAGATTAGTTTAAGGTTGGGATTTGACAATGCACTGAAGAATAGCTTACAAAAAAGAAAATGGATATCTTTAAAAAAGAAAAGTATTCCAGAAAGAAGAAAATAAAAAACAATGAACTCCGGGGATATGCGATGTTGTTATGAGGGATGTGAAGTGTGCACCACACCACAAACCAACGGTGATGAAGAGTGGATGTTAATCGATGAAAAGGGGGATGTTTTCCTGCCTATAATCCTGTCTCCTTACCTGGCTGCTAGCTTCAAGCTTAAGGGCCTTGCAAAACGGGGAGCGATGAAACGCGCCTATAGTTAATTTTCAATGAGACCTGCATGTTTGCCGCGGTGCGATAACGCAAGCGTATTTACGTGAGCGCGGTCCCGTGAATTTGTTGCGCACGTGCTCGTTTCGTGCACATGCCCCCCGCGACTCACCAGACCTGGATTCGGTTTAGCTTTTTTAAACGCTAAACCGAACCAAACGCTTCCCGTTTGCAAGGACCTTTAGGGACAGTGACTTTAGAGAGTCTCTGTACCTGGCTGCAAGCTTCAGGCTTAGGGACAGTGACTTTAGAGTGTCCTTACCTGACTGCTAGCTTCAGGCTTAGGGACAGTGACTTTAGAGACAGTGAAATGTGGAAGTGGGGACGGTGCCAGAGTAGCGTCCACGTGCGTCACCACGCTCTCTGTGGTTCTGTGCATCTAGAGTGACCAACAGAGTTCACGTTGAGTGCTTACACATTCCTAGGCAATTTGGTTTTGTACTGAAGTTGAAAACATTGTAGGGATGCACGATTAATCAGTATATCGGTCTTAAAAGATGCAATATCGGTATCGAACTGATAATATATCGGTTTTAGCTGGTATTCCGTTTGTCTTATCGATATTTATGTTTGAATGTGAAGCTGATAATCCCGTTTTTTTGGTTAATTTAGGCTGTAGATGCAATCTGTGTATTTATTTCAAAAGGTTCAACAAGGTGGAAAAATATTAAGTAAAATTACATTTAAGTTTAAAAACTAAATTTTAAATTAAATCACATTTCATTCAAAACTACATTTAAGTCAAGATAAATCTCTACTGGAAACTTGTAGTGCAATATCAGTATCGGTACTTGTTTGATTATTTAAAGTCATTAATTTGCTAATCGGATATCAGCCAAAAATGTCAATACCGTGCATCCCTAAAAGAAATAGTAAATCCAGTGTTGGAAATATCATTATTTAGAAGAACTTGAGATCTTCCTGAAGATAAAACAAAGAGACCTGGATGGTGTGTTGGTCTGGGGTCGGAGTGGCCACGGGCGTTTCGACCGCCACGGTTTCCACCGTGACCGGCGGTGTTTCAACAGACAATGTTTCCATGGACAGGTGTTTCTCCGCCATCTCCAGAGTGACCGACTGCTCCTGCGGTGGTCTCAAGTCGGCCTCCTGGAGCGTCACGTGTTTCTCCACGATAACATGTTTCTCTGTGGTAACAGATTCCTCTGTGGTAACAGGTATCTCCATGGTAACGTGTTTCTCTGTGGTAACACGTTCCTCTGTGGTAACATGGGTCTCTGTGGTAACAGGTATCTCTGTGGTAACACATTCCTCTGTGGTAACATGGGTCTCTGTGGTAACAGGTATCTCTGTGGTAACAGGTTTCTCCACAATAACATGTTTCTCTGTGGTAACACGTTCCTCTGTGGTAACAGGATTCTCCATGGTAACGTGTTTCTCCACGGTAACATGCTCCTCTGTGGTAACATGTTCCTCTGTGGTAACAGGTTTCTCCATGGTAACGTGTTTCTCCACGGTAACATGTTCCTCTGTGGTAACATGTTCCTCTGTGGTAGCAGGTTTCTCGGTGGTAACACGTTTCTCTGTGGTGGTAACATGTTTCTCCACAGCAGCCTGCTGCAGTGTGAGTGACTGCTGTTGTCTCAGGTCAGATTCTACTACTACCACAGCCTCCTCTTCAGTAGCGCACGGTGCACCGCCAGCGTGCATGTACACACCGCCAGCGTACATGTGCGCACCGTCAGCGTGCACGTGCGCGGCGTCCGCGTGCAGGGGCTCGCGTACCCGCGCCAGCTCTACGGCGGCCACCACCGTGGCTACGGCTTCGGCTTTCTTCCCTTCGCCATCGCCTCCTCCTCCTCCTCCCTCACCCTGGTGGACACACGTTAGCGGTTGGGTTTGACACGCACGCACAAACACGCACACACACACACACACACGGGCACACACACACACGCAGTCAAGCATATAGATCTCCATTACCATCCATGGCAACCCCCCCCCCCCCCAACAAGAGAGAGAAAACACACACACACACACACACACACACACACACACACACACACACACACACACACACACACACACACACACACACACACACACACACACACACATTTGTGTTTGTTTTCTGTGAGCTGGAAAACCACACACTGTCGTCATCATCATCATCATCATGATGGATGCCGGTTAAATTCAATCAAATAATATCCCTGTTCAAAATTACCTGTGGAGTGAGATGGGTGTCCATTCACTCATACACAACACTCATTCACTCATACACAACACCTTCATAAAACCCACCTGAAAACATGACTGTTTATAACACTGACATTAATATTAGGATTATAGTGTTTTCTTAGCTGCCAAATGGCTAGAAGACACTTAAGAACCAGAGTAGAGATTATAGGCCTGGGAAATTATAAATAGATATTAAATTAATAATCCCAATATGTCGTCACAAATGTTAAAAAAAAACCTGTTCGTTACAAGCTCACAAACAGGTTGTGACCTTGTTGAGCATGTTGTATAATTTCTTGGACATGTTTGACATGCGTGACCGTGTAAAGGCTGAATGTTAAAAAAACTAAGTGAGAACTTGTATCTTCACGCCGCTGTGCTGCCATTGGAAGTGAACAGTAGATACTGTGTGTATCTTTGCCTCTGCCCGGCGTGTGAGTGAACGCAGCATATAGAGGTGGTGTCGGCCTGCTTGGCTCTGTGTGAGTGAACGCAGCATATAGAAGTGGTGTCGGCCTGCTTGGCTCCGTGTGAGTGAACGCAGCATATAGAAGTGGTGTCGGCCTGCTTGGCTCTGTGTGAGTGAACGCAGCATATAGAAGTGGTGTCGGCCTGCTTGGCTCTGTGTGAGTGAACGCAGCATATAGAGATGGTGTCGGCCTGCTTGGCTCTGTGTGAGTGAACGCAGCATATAGAGGTGGTGTCGGCCTGCTTGGCTCTGTGTGAGTGAACGCATCATATAGAGGTGGTGTCGGCCTGCTTGGCTCTGCGTTCCTCACCTCTGAGCCAGTCATCATCATCATGTGTTGCTGCTGCTGCTGCCCTGTGGCGTAGGAGGAGGAGCCCTCCCAGTGCTGCTGCTGCTGCTGTGTGCTCACCACCTGCTGTGAGGACATCATGGTGGCGCTGCTGCTCATCATGCTGGCGCTGCTCATGCTGCTGTAGCTGGCCTCGGACACGAAGCCGCCCTGCTTCCAGGGGGGCAGCACCTCCGGGGAGGACGAAGTCTACGGGACAGGTGGGGGGGGGGGGGGGTGGAGGGTGGGGGGTTAATGCAATGAAATAAAACAGCCAACATGGCGATGACCTCAGAAAAACTAATTTTGCATGAGTAAAAATGATCTTGTTTTCGTAAATTACTTGATCATACTACAGCGTTAGGGTTAGGGTTGTCCCGATCCCATCACGCGATCAGATATCGGGGCAGATCTATAAAATGATAAACTTCGGATCGGGAAAAATCGTTATCGGCAAATACTCAAAACCTAATGATCGGAATTGGACCGGGAGCAAAATAACGTGATCAGGACATCCCTGTACAGCAGATCCGCACGCGCCAACCGCGGGGCAAACAGGCTAGCGCGGTGCGCGTGATCCCATGATAGCGCTGGAATACAGTCCCATAATAGCACTGAATACAGTGAAAACCATTCCCTCTCACATGTTTCTTGGACATGGTGGGACCCTTGACGTGTCTGACGGGCGAGGGGGACTGCTGGCGCCCCACGGTCATCTTGGGTGGGGTCAGCGAGGGGGGGGATCTGGACGTGGGTTTGGGGGGAACCCGAGGGGGGGTCTTGTGTGCCATCTGTTGCATCATGACGCCTCCTTCCATGTGCATCTCCATCATGGAGGACGCCTGGTAGGAGCTGCTCTCCACTCTCTGCACACCACGGGAGAAGAGAGAGAGAGAGAGAGAGAGAGAAAAGAGTTGTTTTGGTTTCATCGACTAAGACAAAAATGTAGTGGTTAGCATATGGCTAATACGCGTAGCAGCGTGCTTGTGAAAGGTGAACTCTAATAATAAGGTGACATAATGATGATGTCAGACATACCCTCTCAACTCTGCTCTGTCCCGTGGCCATCTGGGATGTGGAGGTGGCCACAACGGTCTTGGTTTTCTTCACAGGTACAGCTTCTTCTCCTGAGACAACACACACATTTAGCACCATGTTTAATACAGCTTCTTCTCCTGAGACAACACACACCATGTTTAATACAGCTTCTTCTCCTGAGACAACACACACCATGTTTAATACAGCTTCTTCTCCTGAGAAAAACACACATTCAGCACCATGTTTAATACAGCTTCTTCTCCTGAGACAACACACACATTCAGCCCCATGTTTAATACAGCTTCTTCTCCTGAGACAACACACACATTCAGCACCATGTTTAATACAGCTTCTTCTCCTGAGACAACACACACATTTAGCACCATGTTTAATACAGCTTCTTCTCCTGAGACAACACACACATTTAGCACCATGTTTAATACAGCTTCTTCTCCTGAGAGACAACACACACATTTAGCACCATGTTAATACCAGATAATAAGTGGTTGGAGGAGCCAGTGTTCTACTGAGACATTTAGACCATGTCAGCTACTGCTTGCAGAGGTTTGGACCTCGTTGCAACTAAACGGGCTCCATGAACACACAATACTGTAACTCTAAAAAATAAATAAAAAAAATATTAAAAATAAAAATGACTGTAACTCTAAAAATAATAATAATAATAAATCAAAATAAAAAAATTCAAGGACCCCCATAACTCTGAGAGTGTACGGGTCCATGTGGTTCCATGCGTACACTCTCAGAGTTACGCACCCGTGCGGGGCCATTTGGAACCCACTCGGACACTTTGAGACCCACTGGTGTAGCAGAGTGGTTCCAGTGAGCCAACATGCACAACAATAGCAGGACCCTGACTCTGTTTGTATCATCGGTAAAGGTGGCCTTACACTAGACGATAATCGGGCATTTTTGACGCTCGGGGGGTGCCCGACCGCTCAAAGCGCGATCGGCCCGATCAACATCAAGAATGTTTGATATTTGCTCTGCCCCGCTCTGATTATCCTGTAGTGTGTGGTGCTATCAGATTTCAGATTGAAAAAAATCGGCTAGTGTAAGGCCACCTTAACACCTGTGGAGGAAGTAGAGAAGTGTTCTTTCCAAAACGGCATGCATGCATACTGGTTCTAACCACTGGGAGATGGGACACAAAAGACCGCTGAAGTCTGGCCTCACTGCCACTAGAGGGTGCTATTACCCTGGCTGTGGAGTCGACTGAACACTCACCCTGTACCAGGAGTTCACAGGTGGAGGTGCACCGTCCACTGCTGTTGGTGGCGTTGACAGAGTAGGTTCCAGAGTCCTCCGGGAAGGCCTCTGCGATCAGCAGGCTGTAACGCTCTCCTTCCTGAAGGATGCTGAAGTCGGGGGAGCTCTGAATCTCCGCTCCCTCTCGGTAGAACTTCACGACGGGTGTAGGGATTCCTGTCACTCCCACATCCAGTCTCACCTGGCTGCCCTGTCTGACAGTCACGCTCTGGAGTCTCTGGGTAAAGTTGGGTGGCACGGTCTCGGCTGAGGACCAAACACAAGCAAAGGTTGTTTATTTTTTGAGTGGTGCAACCACTCCAAGGAACAGCAATGTCCGTGTTCACCTATGTGTTCACCTATGTGACGTTAATGTGACTATGAGCACCAGTATGACTATGAGTACCACTAGGGGCGCTGTTGTGCCAGAATCAGAGAGAAAGAGATAGTGCTGCACTGTTGCTTGAGAGAGAGAGAGGAGAGAGAGAGAGAGAGGGGAGTTGCACCACTCAGTTCACACGGGTGTGATTTTTTAGACTCAGAGAGAAAACAACAAACAAGCAAAACACAAGCAAGGTTGGATTTAGACTCAGAGAGAAGAACACTGCTTTGAAGCAACCATAATGTCATTAGCTTGGCATGGCGAACTTTGGTGTGGACGATTAATTTCCAAGGGGCGGTTCCCCGGCTCACTTTGAATAGTGTGCTCTAATTGGTCGCCCACAACTCTGCACTATATAAATGCACCATTTACCATTTATTTACAGTTTATTGGTGCTACGTTATGTGGAGAAAAAAAAAACACCTCATTGTAGAGGAAGAGGACTAGACCTGTACGTGCCCGTCGGCCACCGGCCTACATGGGAACGATGCAACTTTGGAACCTAATAATACCCGTTGTCAACTTGTCATAGCACCCGTTTTAACCATCTGTCTGTGTCCCACATGGAGATCTCTGTATCTGCCTGTGTCTGAAGAGGGCAAACTGACTGACTGTAAAAAGTGGACTGGTTACAGTAAGTAATCAATTGTCAGGTGTGGGGTTGCCATGGCAATCAATTGACTGAGGCAGAGGCTGGAAATTGCACAGGTGAGGGGATTTAGGCTGATTAGGCCCACTGGCAGAGCCTGAGCAGAGCCTTTGGTGGTGGTTCTGGAGAACCGTGGGTGAGGATGCCATGTATGTCGACACTTCTCCGTCAATAAAATATCGTTTAAGCCAGTGTCCATACCTGTAACTAGGAGTTCAGCTGTGCTGGTAGCTTGTCCGGCTCCGTTGGTAGCTCTGACTGAGTATCTTCCACTGTGTGCGGCAGCCACGGCGGGGATCATCAGAACAGCGCGGCCGTCGCTGAACGAGATCTGAGCGCCGGGCAGAGCAGCAGCGGAAAGAACCTGGCCATCACGGAACCAGCTCACCTCGGGAGCTGGACATCCTGGTGGGACAAGTGTTGTAGTCAGTTAGTTAGATGTGAAAACTCCAAAGCTAAAGGTTAACCTGACATACAGGGCTCCATTTTCATCACCGCTAAACCCCTTATCCATAAACCTCTTTGCCTTTTTTTTTACTATTTTGAAAAACATTTTTGAATAGTTCAACTAGCCAATCTACATTGACACGTTGTGAGCTTGTAGACTGGCCATTTTAACTATTCAAAAATGTTTTGCAAAATAGTAAAAAAAAGGCAAAGAAGTTTAGGGATAAGGGGTTTAGCAGTCACAAAAATGGAGCTAGAAATATATTCATAAAAGTGTTCCCTTTACAAACAGTCCTATTGGATATTATAATATCCATTATGTATTATTATATGTCTCCACCAGTGGTCCGGGGACCACCAGTGGACCTTGAGGAGGTTCCAGGTGGTCCCCAGTGGTCCGGGGACCACCAGTGGACCTTGAGGAGGTTCCAGGTGGTCCCCAGCTAAATGATGGAGAGTTGCTAACCAAATGGACCCTGATTAGATCTTTAACTCTTGGGAGAGTAAAATTAAATCAAATCCCTGGTTTCATTTGTACGCTCTCAAGTAGTTAAATTATTGTTAAACATCTGCATTACTTCATTTACAGGAAGTCTATACACAATTAGAGAATGTAGAAGAATTGTTATTTTGATCAACGTTTGCCTGTTATCTCTCCTAATGGTACCAAAAGAAGTGACAGTCTTCTCTCACCAAATGCTATTGAATTAGCCATTGAAAAATAGCAGATCTACAAGCTCATAGCGCGGCACCAAGTGCCGCGCTACGAGCTTGTAGGTCTGCTATTTTTTTTAAATCGTGAGCACAAATCAACATATTTTCAGATGGGGGTCGGGTGGCCAAATACATATAATTTTTGGGGTCCTTGACATGAAATATTGAGCACCACTGATACAGAAACATAGGGTATTTCAGAAAACTGTCAGGATTAAGAAGACATTTTCGACGTCAGGCCTAAATGTGTTAATAAAGCATGAAAATCAGATTAGATAAAAAGACGGCGTTCTTACCACTAACTTGAGCCTCAAACGTTGCGGCACTACCCTCTAGTGCCACAACGCTTTGCAGCGGCTGTGTAAACGTTGGCGCCTGTGTAGACATGTTGGTCGGCACCCTGGGCAGAGAAGACAAGGAAGCAAATGGTCAGGAAAACACACACACACTCACGCAACGGTCAATTTACAAGTCAGGCACAGCAGATGGTCGTATCCAGAGTGACTCAAGGCCTATTCATACTCCAATTTTTAGGTGTGAAGGTAAGAGACTCACCACTCACCCAAACACACCTCTCTGTTTTTACTAAAACTACAACATGACGTCACTGAGCCGCGGTGGTAAGAGACTCACCGCTCACCCAAACACACCTCTCTGTTTTTACTAAAACTACAACATGACGTCACTGAGCCGCGGTGGTAAGAGACTCACCACTCACCCAAACACACCTCTCTGTTTTTACTAAAACTACAACATGACGTCACTGAGCCGCGGTGGTAAGAGACTCACCGCTCACCCAAACACGCCTCTCTGTTTTTACTAAAACTACAACATGGCGTCACTGAGCCGCGGTGGTAAGAGACTCACCGCTCACCCAAACACGCCTCTCTGTTTTTACTAAAACTACAACATGACGTCACTGAGCCGCGGTGGTAAGAGACTCACCGCTCACCCAAACACACCTCTCTGTTTTTACTAAAACTACAACATGACGTCACTGAGCCGCGGTGGTAAGAGACTCATCGCTCACCCAAACACGCCTCTCTGTTTTTACTAAAACTACAACATGACGTCACTGAGCCGCGGTGGTAAGAGACTCACCGCTCACCCAAACACACCTCTCTGTTTTTACTAAAACTACAACATGACCCAAACACGCCTCTCTGTTTTTACTAAAACTACAACATGACGTCACTGAGCCGCGGTGGTAAGAGACTCACCGCTCACCCAAACACACCTCTCTGTTTTTACTAAAACTACAACATGACGTCACTGAGCCGTGGTGGTAAGAGACTCACCGCTCACCCAAACACACCTCTCTGTTTTTACTAAAACTACAACATGACGTCACTGAGCCGTGGTGGTAAGAGACTCACCGCTCACCCAAACACACCTCTCTGTTTTTACTAAAACTACAACATGACGTCACTGAGCCGCGGTGGTAAGAGACTCACCGCTCACCCAAACACGCCTCTCTGTTTTTACTAAAACTACAACATGACCCAAACACACCTCTCTGTTTTTACTAAAACTACAACATGACCCAAACACGCCTCTCTGTTTTTACTAAAACTACAACATGACCCAAACACGCCTCTCTGTTTTTACTAAAACTACAACATGACCCAAACACGCCTCTCTGTTTTTACTAAAACTACAACATGACCCAAACACACCTCTCTGTTTTTACTAAAACTACAACATGACCCAAACACGCCTCTCTGTTTTTACTAAAACTACAACATGACCCAAACACGCCTCTCTGTTTTTACTAAAACTACAACATGACCCAAACACGCCTCTCTGTTTTTACTAAAACTACAACATGACCCAAACACACCTCTCTGTTTTTACTAAAACATGACCCAAACACACCTCTCTGTTTTTACTAAAACTACAACATGACCCAAACACGCCTCTCTGTTTTTACTAAAACTACAACATGACCCAAACACGCCTCTTTGTTGTCTCCACCAGGCCGAAGGCATGGGGAGAGAGTATGTTTTGCACTCCGTCCGTGTGTCCGTCCTTCCGTCCTTCCGTCCGTCCGTCCTTCCGTCCGTCTGTGAACAGCTAATCTCCGGCATCGTTAACCCGGTCGATGCCAAACTTTGCACACACACTCCCTGGATGCCAACGATGAACCTCTGCCCCACATTTTCCAGAACGGCCTGTTATAGCGCCACCATGAGGCAGCTTTTCACATGTTTTACCTAAAACTGCACCGATCTGCGTGAAACGTTGCATGCACACTCCCTAGAGGCTAAGGACAAACCTTTGACCTGCATTTTCCGCATCTGCCTGTCATAGCGCCACCAGGAGGCCGACTTTTGTAAAACACATTTTTTGATATTACTCCTCCAGATTCTGTCCAAAAATCTCACAAATCGTTACACAGTATCTCTATAGTCATGTGCTCAAGTCGGATCTGTCCGATATTTCATATTCCATCCTAATTGGCTATAATTGGCTTTCACAGTTTGCAAGATTGCCCCGTTTTGAACAAAAGCCTCAAATCATGAACGCAGCATGCAATTTACGTGAAATCTTTCACACATTTTCTTACTAGGCTGAGGAATATATCCCACCCTTTTCACATTGGCCTGTTATAGCGCCACCAACAGGTTGATTTCTGCAAAACACATTTTTGGAACAAAATGCCTCAAATCATCAATTGCCATCAAAGGCGTATGAAGAAATGGCACCCTTTTCACATTGGCCTATTATAGCGCCACCAGGAGGCCACAACCTGACCTGACCTGGTGGAGACCTGTGCCCAGAAGGGCACTTTTTCTAGTTTTTACTAAAACTACAACATGACCCAAACACGCCTCTCTGTTTTTACTAAAACTACAACATGACCCAAACACACCTCTCTGTTTTCACTAAAACTACAACATGACGTCACTGAGCCGCGGTGGTAAGAGACAGAGGTAAGAGACAGAGGTAAGAGACGGTGGTAAGAGACACCCAAACACATCTCTCTGTTTTTACTAAAACTACAACATGACGTCACCTTCCACAAGAGCTAGAGCTGCACAATCCATCGCAAATGTGTTCCTTCATCGCAATATCAACATGCGCACAACAGACAGCTTGAACTAAATGGTGTATTAAGGCGTCATGAATTACTATACTATAAACTATAGTTTTCAGGTTTATATTCTTTTCAACAATCCATGGAAGCTATAAAGGATGTTTTTGTCTAAGTTTTCAGTAAATTCATTGGCAACAGCAGCTGTAGCCATGGGTGCAATGTTTAGTTTTCAGTAAAACCATGTTGCATTGACTATTTCGCCAACAAATACAAACTGGACTAAAATGTTAGGGAGGGACTAGTGGAGAATAAGTCATTTTAAATGTTAAAAAATACACAGCATGCAGCCAAATGTAAATCAGGCATTACGACGCCATCAAGGCACCGCCAAAATATATTTTAGTCGACTATAATCTTATAGGCCTATTATATTTAGTCGACAACATTTTTACTAAAACTAAAACATTTCAGATGACTAAAAAACATGAGAAAAACTAAATAAAATTGTACTCAAAAGACGAAGAAGAACACTGTTCTTGTCCTATCATCTAAATTTATTTTCCAAGTCCCCAGATTAGATGTGTGGAGATCTCACTGCCTGGCAACACAACATTGACATCAATTACAACAGGTCGCTTCGAAGGAAGCAATCTGATTGGTTGAAACAGTCATCTAGCCGTGCTTCAAACGAGCATAATGGAACGCCTCAGAGAGGGTTGCTCGACCGCAACGACATGTAACGGCTTAACTCAGGTGGTGTACAGAGTCAGTACAGTAGGCCTACATCAGTTTACAAGACACTCTAATGATCGAAAGTACAAAATCAGAGACAGTGTTATGAATCCTAGTCAACAAACAGTATAAGAACATTCTACCCTCTTCTACCCTCTTCTACGGTCTACCCTTCTACCCTCTTCTACCCTCGAGGTCCCAGCTTACACGGTAAGCTGGGACCCGTGGCTTATTGCTTTTCTAAAACGGTTACAAACATATAGTAATATTAACCCAATACAACTATTAAATTCACAAAAGTAGCTACGCTTTGCGCCCACCAGAGCGAGCCACATCACTTCCTTGTTTTGCTTGGCAAGTAGACTATTTGACGGGAGAATAGCGCTTGATGTCTTTACAGGGCTGCCTGGAGCCACACATTCACAGTCATATGAGTGCGGGCGGTGCTTAGACGCCTGCACGGCCAGCGTGTGTAAGGCAATCAAGTGCTCCCCTTCTTCAGTTCAGCTACAGAGCTGCGGGATCAGCTGGGAATGATATGAAGTGATTGAAGGTGTGGATTATTGTGGATTTTACATTTTTACATTTCTATCTCTGAGACCCCCAATATATATATATTGTAAAATCACTGTTAATTTAACTCTGACAGTGTAACAAATGGAACGGAATGGTTCCATTTGTTAGACTCTCTGAGTTACAGACGCATCAGGGTCCATTTGGTTCCATTTGTTACACTCTCTGAGTTACAGATGCATCAGGGTCCATTTGGTTCTATTTGTTACACTCTCTGAGTTACAGACGCATCAGGGTCCATTTGGTTCCATTTGTTACACTCTGAGTTACCGACGCATCAGGGTCCATTTGGTTCCATTTGTTACACTCTCTGAGTTACAGACGCATCAGGGTCCATTTGGTTCCATTTGTTACACTCTCTGAGTTACCGACGCATCAGGGTCCATTTGGTTCCATTTGTTACACTCTCTGAGTTACAGACGCATCAGGGTCCATTTGGTTCCATTTGTTACACTCTCTGAGTTACAGATGCATCAGGGTCCATTTGGTTCTATTTGTTACACTCTCTGAGTTACAGACGCATCAGGGTCCATTTGGTTCCATTTGTTACACTCTGAGTTACCGACGCATCAGGGTCCATTTGGTTCCATTTGTTACACTCTCTGAGTTACAGACGCATCAGGGTCCATTTGGTTCCATTTGTTACACTCTCTGAGTTACCGACGCATCAGGGTCCATTTGGTTCCATTTGTTACACTCTCTGAGTTACAGACGCATCAGGGTCCATTTTGTTCCTAATTATCATTTAGCTGGGAACCCCCTGGAACTCCCTCAAGGACCCCTGGGGGTCCCCGGACCCCACTTTGGGAACCACTGGTGTAAGTAGTGGACAATAGATCCAGTATAAGTAATATTATAATTATTTGCATGCTGAAAATAGACGATCTACAAGCTCACAACACGACGCGTTGTGGGCTTGTAGATCGTCTATTTTCAGCAAGTGAAAAAAAACAAGTATCAAGGCCCGCCAAAATACATTTTGTTCGACTAAAACAACTGTAGATTTAGTCGACTAAAATCGTATGATATTTAGTCGACTAAAACTAGACTAACACTAAGACATTCCACTGGTGACTAAAATGTGACTAAAACTAAATGAAAACTACTCAAGAGACTATGACTAAAACTGAAATCAAAATGTTGCTGCCAAAAACAACACTGTAGGAGAAGGACAGCAGCTAAACAACATGATACAGTATCTAAGAAAACAACAGTATCTTTGCCAGGCTGGGTGGCCTACCCACGGGATGTGTCAGTCACACACCCTAAACATTTTGTGACGCCAGCGACAGGCATAAGATAGAGAGAAACGCACACGCACACATTTTGTGACGCCAGCGACAGGCATAAGATAGAGAGAAACGCACACGCACACACGCGCACACACGCACACACACACAAAGTTCTGGCTGGCATTTGAGGTCAAGCAGAAATTAATCTAAAGCCCAAACCACACCAAAGAGTCGGGTCGGGACAAAACGTTTGTTAAGCTAAACTGGATTTGGGCTGCCAGTGTAAACTGTAAACTGGATTTGGGCTGCCAGTGTAAACTGTAAACGAGGCCTAAAGAGTTCACCAATGTGTCTCTGTCGGGTGGAAACCTCACATGTTCAACACTGTTACGTTTAGAGTTCACCAACATGTCTCTGTCGGGTAGAAACGTCACATGTTCAACACTGTTACGTTTAGAGTTCACCAACGTGTCTCTGTCGGGTGGAAACCTCACATGTTCAACACTGTTACGTTTAGAGTTCACCAACGTGTCTCTGTCGGGTGGAAACCTCACATGTTCAACACTGTTATGTTTAGAGTTCACCAACGTGTCTCTGTCGGGTGGAAACCTCACATGTTCAACACTGTTACGTTTAGAGTTCACCAACATGTCTCTGTCGGGTAGAAACGTCACATGTTCAACACTGTTACGTTTAGAGTTCACCAACGTGTCTCTGTCGGGTGGAAACCTCACATGTTCAACACTGTTACGTTTAGAGTTCACCAACATGTCTCTGTCGGGTAGAAACGTCACATGTTCAACACTGTTACGTTTAGAGTTCACCAACGTGTCTCTGTCGGGTGGAAACCTCACATGTTCAACACTGTTACGTTTAGAGTTCACCAACGTGTCTCTGTCGGGTGGAAACCTCACATGTTCAACACTGTTACGTTTAGAGTTCACCAACGTGTCTCTGTCGGGTGGAAACCTCACATGTTCAACACTGTTACGTTTCAGGGATCAAATTCAAAAGCATCAAAAGTAGCAGATCTACAAGGATGTATACGTGGTGGTATTTATGATCACATCAAGTAGGACATTCATTTACCAAAGAACACAAAATGCTCAACTCGGCTCAACCCTGCATGTGATCGACAGATACAAACCAGACCTCTCTACTTCCATCCATCCATCCATCCATCCATCCATCCATCCATCCATCACATGCATGCATGCGCACACACTCTAATACGATCTCTCATCATCGCAGACCTCTCTGAACCTGACGTTCTCACAACTCACTATTTTGTACGACAGGATATTAAATATTACATTTTATTAAAGATGGAGTGCCACAATTTTTGTATTTTTCCAGTTTTTCATGTGTCTATGAGGTGACAGTACTTCATTAGACACCCTGGAGTCGTTTTTATGTGCAATGATGTATTAACTTTGTATTTCGGGTTTCTTCCTGGAGGCTGAACCCTTGACAGTCAAACGTGCCAATGAAAAAAACAGTAATATAGTGACATCACACTATCATACAACTACAGCTGTGGGTGCGGCTTAAGTTCAGGTGGATCACCACCCATCACCACCCACCAGGCAAACCAGGCATACTTAATGAATTGGTGGGGGTGCCCACATAAAAACGACATTTTAACAAATACTGTACACTTTTTTGAAAAAAATACATAATGATCATATTTTAGGGTGGAAAATAATCATGGCACTCCATCTTTAATGACACAATATGAAGCTACAGTAGTAACAGCTCCTTCATACTGGGTGGGGTTGTAACATTGGTGCAGAGTCAGACCACATGGGCTCTAATGCCTGGCAGGGAGTCCCTGGTTCAAATTCCCCGACGGCAGGGACGTGCACACATAGACATCAAAGGGGGCTTCAGCCACTGCCCTTTTACCCATCTGTAAAACAACTGCCCTCTCCAGACCACGAATGTAGCATTTACTACATGGTGAAATAAATGCAAACGCCACTCCTTTCCATGCCATGCTGGAAGGCAGCATTCAGGAGAATAGCTTTTTCCCCCTGAAGTCTCCTGAACTTGGAACGCAGCATTTTGCGTTGAACAAATCTGTTTAGAAATCCATGTCGTTACACACCGCATCTCCACTAGCTAAAGAGTGCTCCACTAGCTAACGCGACGCGTTGAGAGCTTGGAGATCTGCCATTTTTGTCCAAAAGTGCCCTATGGGGCCCAGCCCTCATAATGTTTTCTGCTACCTATTACTGTTAGCATAATAAACCATATACTGTATGGACATATACCTTGGGCCATCAACATGACAGGGAACACCCCCAACTCTGCCCAGGTTAGTTTCGAGGGCCCCAAAACCCTGTTTTTGGTACATGATGTCTCTGGCGAAATTATGTAAATCCAAATGTTGATGTACTGCAACTACTAACTAAAATAAATAAATACAAGTTTAAAATGTGGCATGGATTATCCAGACACATAGGGGTAAGTAAGTAGCAAGATAGATTTATGGGGCATTCTACTTTAAAATATCACCCACAACATCACCAGAAACAATAAATAAATAAAAATACTGTTCAGCTCTACAAAGAAAAAACACAAAGACACATGGGGCAGTATTATGCGTGTCTTAAGTACCAGGTCTTATTACTTAACTTAAGACCTGGAGGCGTGGTCAATGCTGTTTGGCCACTCAGAATAGCCAAATGGCATTGATCACGCCTCCAGGTCTTAAGTTAAGTAATAAGACCTGGTACTTAAGACACGCATAATACTGCCCATGGTCTCTAATGCCTGGCTGGGAGTCCCTGGTTCAATTCCCGGCTACATCACTCCTTCCTAGTCTGGGAGCCATGGGGCTCAGCCCACCAGAAACTAAAAATAATAATACAAATACTGTCCGCTTTACAAATGCCAATAAAATACGATTAATCTCCAGCACTGTATGGTGAATGTCACTGCCTCACTTACATAAAGATGCTTCATAAACAATTTGAGCCCAAGATGACCTTTCTATCTTGAACATTATTACTCTTTCTGTGGCCATACTTCTGCACTAGAACTCAAATCGGATAAATTAATTTGCAGTCACTACAGTAGAGCCTCCCAGAGGCCTAGAATGTAACGATAGGTTCTCAACATACAGTATATTCTGCTATCTGAAGGTAGAAACATGATTAGTGAAAATACAGCGGGAACACTAATGCTTTTTAATGGAATTCACTATTCAACAAGTGAACAAGTAAAAAAAACAACTGCAAATAAATAAATACAGATATAGGAAGATACAACAGAAAAAGTTAATACTGTATGACAAGGGGAGCTTGTAGATCTGATATTCACTGTATGACAAGGGGAGCTTGTAGATCTGATATTTACTGTATGACAAGGGGAGCTTGTAGATCTGATATTCACTGTATGACAAGGGGAGCTTGTAGATCTGATATTTACTGTATGACAAGGGGAGCTTGTAGATCTGATATTCACTGTATGACAAGGGGAGCTTGTAGATCTGATATTCACTGTATGACAAGGGGAGCTTGTAGATCTGATATTCACTGTATGACAAGGGGAGCTTGTAGATCTGATATCCACTGTATGACAAGGGGAGCTTGTAGATCTGATATTTACTGTATGACAAGGGGAGCTTGTAGATCTGATATTTACTGTATGACAAGGGGAGCTTGTAGATCTGATATTCACTGTATGACAAGGGGAGCTTGTAGATCTGACATTTACAGCACACACGACCAGCGTGAAACTAGACCATAAAGGCTTGACGTCGTGGACCACCTGGTACGTGGACCACCTGGTACGTGGACCACCTGGTACGTGGACCACCTGGTTTACCACCTGGTAAACACCATAAACAGCCTCTGGGCACTGTGAGCAGTGGTCAGATAACTAGTTACATTTACTTAAGTACTGTGCTTAAGTACTGTACTTAAGTACAATTTTACTCAAGTACATTTTGAATTCTGTACTTTTACTTGTAACAGAGTATTATAATATTGCAGTATTGATACTTTGACGTATAAGTAAAACCTTTGAGTACATTTTTCCACCACAGCCACTGACACACAGGAGAACCGCAAGGTTCCCATGCAGTTCGAACCCGGGCTCCCCCAGAGTTAGTGAGCAAGACTCTGAACCCCTAATTGCTCCTGATGTGCTGGTTGGTGCCTTGCATGGTTTCCTCTGCCATCGGTGTGTGAATGTGTGTGTGAATGGGTGAAGGTAATGCACAATCATTAAAAAAATAAAAAAAACAAAAACCCAGAGATTAAAATAGGGTGCATTTTGCATCCCAAAACGCAGTTTATAGTTAAGGGACGCAATAAAACAACGACCTCTGCATCCACGGGATGCATTACTGTACTACTGCACTGTTTTTTATTCTAGTTTATTTGGTAGCTTTAGTTATAATAATCATTTCTTCTTCTGTTTTCTACATGAATATAACCACATTATAACCATATAAAATGAAACGGGAGTTAAATGCTGCAATTTCTAAAAATAAAAAAGGCAAAACGTTGTTGAAGAGGGACTCATAAAATGTCACTGGGACTCATTTCTAAAAGACCATCCCTGCATCCTGGGACTCATTACATTGATTGAAAACCTATTTACAACCAGTGACAGAGACATGAGGACACGCAGCAGATGGACTGACGGACTGACTGACTGACTGACGGACAGCGACACACACAGGGACAGTCCCCACGACACCCCCCCCTCCCCCCTCCCTCCCTCCCAGTAGGGACAGCTGGTCCCATAATAAATCACTTTAAGCCATTAAGGACCGGAACGCATCTGCTTTTAACCACTATATACTTTAGCTATTGAAAAATAGCAGATCTACAAGCTCGAGCTTGTAGATCTGCTATTTTTGGGGAAAATCGTGAAAATATATGGCACAATTCATTGAATTGTATATTCTTTCAGAGCGAACAGTTTTTAAATCAAATCTTTGCCTCTTGCATCATGGGAGTCCCTGGAACAACATATTTTCAGATGGGGGTCGGCGGCCAATTACATTTAATTTTTGGGGTCCTTGACATGAAACAGTTTGAGAACCACTGACATCAGAAACATGAGGTTTATCAGGAAACTGTCAGGATTTAGAAGAAGACATTTTGTAGAATCTGGTATCAGTCCTAAATGGGTTAAAAACCACCTTAATCCTCCGCCCGTTAACATTAATTAAATGTCAACGAGTCGCTAACTGTGTCCTATAAACACATATACCCATGTTCTCTCTTTCCAGTTTAGATTAAACGGTAATTTGAGGAAACATAATTATTTTTTAATACGTATAATGCCCCCTGCTTGCACCATTGAAATGGCAAAACAAAATATTCAGTTGTCTGAATATTTTGGGCACTTTGTCGCTGATTTGCATGTTTGTTCAAATAATAATAGTCTGTCAAATGAACTGTTGCAAAACACTCAAAACACATACTGAATTTAAAGGACCGAGGTTCATGTTTTAGGTTGTTATTAGAGAAAGTGTTCATTTTCTTTCGTTTTAGGGAAATTACAACTGGCCACAAAAGATCACAGGATCTATTGAATGTGTCAAACTGACATATTGAGCCTATGACACACAGTGTGGCTTCCCCCCAGTAGGCCTCCTTCACATTCAGTAGATCCTGTGATCCTCTGTGGCCAGATGTAATTTCTTGGGGTCTAGTAGGACTATAGTAAATAAGTAAATAAATCGTGAAAATTGTGTCGCAAATTTGGAATATGTGTTCTTTCAGAGCGAACGTTTTTAACTCAAATCTTTGCTTCTGGGGGGGGGGGGGTCCCTGGAACAACATATTTTGAGATGGGGGTCGGCGACCAAATACATATAATTTTGTGGGTCCTTGACATGAAAATGTTTGAGAACGACTGACATAGAAACATGAGTTTTTTTCAGAAAACTGTCAGGATTTAGAAGACATTTGTAGAATCGTCCTCAGGTCTAAGTTAACTTTCAGGATTCACAGTCCAAAACTACCAGATCTGCTACCTGTTTAGAGTGTGGTGTCATAAATGAACTTAAACAAAGAAAGAAAGATAAAATATGGAGAGAAGAGGTTGACATAATGCTAGTTTAATATTAGACACACACACACACACACAGCTAGTTTAATATTAGACTCAAGTTGAACCGTGGCCAGTGAACGAACACACACACACACACACACACACACACACACACACACACACACACACACACACACACACACACACACACACACACACACACACACACACACACACACACACACACACACACACACACACACACACACACACACACACACACCGTGGCCAGTGAGTCCTGGTGTGCAGGTCGTGCAGGTCATGCACACACACACACACACACACACACAAGGAAAGCAGTATACCAATATCATACCAGACCGTACATGTTCAATGATTTCAACTTTGTGTGTTTGTTGGTAAATGAATGCCCAAATTCGTCATAAAACGAAGCCACTGTGAGCTTGTAGAGCTGTGTTTTTCCACTGTGAGCTTGTAGAGCTGTGTTTTTCCCCCGCTAACTTTGGAAAATATAGGGCGTTCTTCTAAACCTGGACATGAGTCATCGACACAACGATCACATCTAGAACCTTCTTCTAAACCTGGACATGAGACAACAGTACCGAAACAAGGATCACATCTAGAACGTCAGACGAGTATAAACGATCAACCACATTAAAGAACTAAAACCTTACATCTATATATACACACTTAAGGCCTATTCATACTACAGTTATAGATGGTGAGGTGACCACCGAGTAAGAACAGTTTTAGATGGTGAGGTGACCACCGAGTAAGAACAGTTTTAGATGGTGAGGTGACCACCGAGTAAGAACAGTTTTAGATGGTGAGGTGACCACCGAGTAAGAACAGTTTTAGATGGTGAGGTGACCACCGAGTAAGAACAGTTTTAGATGGTGAGGTGACCACCGAGTAAGAACAGTTTTAGATGGTGAGGTGACCACCGAGTAAGAACAGTTTTAGATGGTGAGGTGACCACCGAGTAAGAACAGTTTTAGATGGTGAGGTGACCACCGAGTAAGAACAGTTATAGATGGTGAGGTGACCACCGAGTAAGAACAGTTTTAGATGGTGAGGTGACCACCGAGTAAGAACAGTTTTAGATGGTGAGGTGACCACCGAGTAAGAACAGTTATAGATGATGAGGTGACCACCGAGTAAGAACAGGCCTCCTTTAGCTCAGTGGTTCCCAAAGTGGGGTCCGGGGACCCCCAGGGGTCCCTGAGGGAGTTCCAGGGGGTCCCCAGCTAAATGATAGTTAGGAACCAAATGGACCCTTATGGGTCTGTAACTCTGAGAGTGTACAAATGGTTCCATTTGTACACTCTGAGTTAAATTAATATTGATTTTACAATATAAATTGGGGGTCCCAGAGATAGAAATGCCATTAAATGGGGTCCGTAGACTAATGCATGTCAAACTGGAGGTCCAAACAGGTTGAGAATCACTGCTAGAGCCGTAAACATCTTGTCTCATGGGGGGTCCCTGGAATATCTTTTGGGGGTCCGTGGGCTAATTAGTGTCAATTTGGAGGTCCTTGACGTGAAAAAGTTTGGGAACCCCTGCTGTAGCAGAAACTGAAACTAGTAGAATTAACTAGTAGAATAGGCCTTCTTTAGCATTCATGATAGGCTTGTAGATCGTCTATTTTGGCCTCAGCAGCAGCTGCTGTTTAACTACGTTATCCAACTCCATCACAGCTGGGTGCTATTCTCTGCCGCCATGCAGGGCCACATCCACCATTTAGGTGTGTGTGTGTGTGTGTGTGTGTGTGTGTGTGTGTGTGTGTGTGTGTGTGTGTGTGTGTGTGTGTGTGTGTGTGTGTGTGTGTGTGTGTGTGTGTGTGTGTGTGTGTGTGTGTGTGTGTGTGTGTGTGTGTGTGTGTTCCAAGTGGACCCCTCACAGGTCTGTAACTCAGAGAGCTTTAATAACACATGTAACCAAATGGACCCGTAAACAATAAATCAGCGACCAATTCAACATTAATCAGAACAATTAGAGGTTCAGGACGACAGGCTCACTTCCTTCCGACCAGAGACCATAGTGAGAGGGTTCTGCCACTTAAAGCCAAGCCAGTCTAAAAATACCCCCCCCACCCAACACCCCCATGGTGGTTTGATTGACAGCCACCATGTGGCACATAGCTGGAGGTACAACTGATACCCTCCTCTCTGCCTGATTCCCTTAAAAAGCCATGGCGGCCTCGCGGCCCAGAGGCCTCTCTGATGCTATCACTGGGCTATTCTGGGACAGGCAGGTCCCTCCAGCAGACACACTCACTCTTCACACATACAGCTCCTAATAAATAACCTTGAAAATGGAATTAAATCAGCAAAGCACCCCGTACGTACAAACAGCCTTTTAGATGAAAAATAAAGACAGCTTTTTCCAACAGAGAAAAGCGAGCGAGCTTTCTAAAGGCCTTAAAGGTCAACTCCTCCCAACACTGAAGCTCTTCCCGATAGGAAGGTAAAAACCTTAACTGTAAATGGCGTTTAGAAAGCTAATAATGAGTCACTGCCTCTGTGTGGTGGTGCTCAAAGCAGGTGTGTGTGGGGGGGACCCCCCTGCCATAGGGGGGTCCAGGGACAGGTTCAAGGGGGTCCCCCGGTCGTGCCAAAGCTAAAGGTTTAAGTTTAAAAGACACTTACTTGTTTCCACAAGGATGCCTTTAGAGGAGTGGGCTGTGCCCAGGAACGCTGTGTCGTAGAGAACTATCTCCTTATCCACAATGTGTTGTCGGCAAAAAAATCCAAATGAGAACGGTCTGAGCCTCGAAGGAAACCCCCCAAAAAACAAAACTACACGAGCACAAAGCAGTGTAGTTCTGTTTTTCTCTCCCCGACGCAATCTCCCTACACCCGAGGCGAGGCTGGGAATGCACTGCTCAGAAGTGGCAAGAGGGTGGCGTTACTTTATATACCCGCCGGGCTGCGCCGCATCACCGCCGCAGCCGGGAGCGCCATTGGCCGGTTCCACCCAGCCCCCACCACCCCACCCCCCGCACGCCGGCCCCCCCGTGGGGTCATGGGAAAAAGAAAAGGGAGGCGGCCATTTTATGCAAGCTCACAGCAGCTGTCACTCACTTTACTTTACTTTGACAAAGTAAAAGTATATCCCAGACAGGCATGCAGAGGTGAGGGGATGTGTGATGAGCAGACAGACAGACAGACAGACAGACAGACAGACAGACAGACAGACAGACAGACAGACAGACAGACAGACAGACAGACAGACAGACAGACAGACAGACAGACAGACAGACAGACAGACAGACAGTCTGGCAGGCAGGCAGAGTAGCAGCGAAGTCTATGGACTTTTAATAATTGTTTAGAGCACTTTCAACAATTTACAAACGTTACCAGGCCTGACACATGACGTCATGTCAGGGTGATAAAAGCTGCCCCTCACTTCACACAAGTGTGATTTTTGAGGTGCACTAGCCCCTCCTATATGCAGCTTTTAGTGTGTGTGCAAACAGACACTTTATCTTTATCTTTACACAAACCTTAACAATGAATGGACCATGTTGGAGCCCCTGGGTGGAAACATGGGTTACACCACCGAGGGATAAACTTGTTTGAGTGATTAAACTAAACACACTTTAATCATTATATAATAACCAAAAATAGCTGATATGATAAAGCTCACAATGCGTCGACACAGACAGACAGAGACTCTAGACTCACCCCTGTAAATACGTTTTTCGGCCTGGGCCGGCCTAGGTCTAGGCACCGATAGGCTGGTAATCCAGCCTGACAGCGTGTGACAGCGTGTCACCCCCCCCCCCCCCCCCCATCTCTCTCCCCATTTCCTGTCAAACTACTGTAATCTATCAATAATGGCAAAAAGGCCCAAAAACAAGTAAATACGTTTTTCATCCATGTCACCTTACACCAGGGCTCCACCGGGCGCGTCAGCGTCGCGTCTCCGTCACCGTATGTTTCCTTTTTAATCAATGGAGGGTGGCTCCACTGCCCGCGTTGCGTTGCGTGATGCGTGCATTAAAATTGAACCGGTGCGTTTTTTGACGCACGCGACGGAGACGCAACGCGCCCGGTGGAGCCCCGGTGTTAAGGTGAGACATGGTAGGTGAATAGGGAAAAAAAGTGAACTAATAGCTATCACAATGAAACTTCTCCAGTTGATTACTTATATTAAAACTAAGATTTTTTGTATTACAAGTTTTCTGAAATTATATGTTTAAATATGCAAATTAGGCATTATATGCGCTAATTTGCATACATTTCGGGACGATAAATCTGAAGATCGGATAAAGCCAGGTTCAAAATGATTGTTTCATTTTGTTGACATATTAGAGACAAAGAAAATTACAGAAGGGATTTTAGATATCTCTAATTATCACAGAAAATAGTGTCAACAGGCATAAAAAACCCAATTTTCGGCATGTTTTAGATATAAAATGTGATGTAAATCAGGCTGTGAATGATATATCAACAAACCCATCTGTAAATATCTGCAGAATATAGTTATGAATAAGACTGGAAAGTTTGGTGTATGTGAGTGCAACTGAAGTGGAGATTCTTTGTCCCAGGTATGAGGAAAACTCATTTTGAGTAAACGGCCTTTAAAGAATTGTATTGTAAAATTCCAAAACGTTTTATTTGAAGCCACTATTTTGAGACAAAATATCTCATACAAATATTGGCAACAACATATAATGCCATATATCATTGGAAAGGTCTGGACCTCGAGCTGACTGTGGTTTGATCCAAATATGGTCACTTCCTTTGTACCAACCAACAACAACCAATCATGAAAATTGAGAGAGTGGATTTTCACCCAGCAAAACGACCTGTCATTGGGCTAAAATAAACTACTAAAATAAACATCTAAATCTGTGTTTTGAATGTTTATTTTGCTTTAGTTTGGAAGCAAAATAGCAAAAACAAAAGGAAAAAAATCATGATTTCACCTACCATGTCTCGCCTTAATTGTCACAGTATCACTGTGTACATCTTTCCCCCACATGCAGATACAGTCGTTAGGTCATTAGGACAAATATCACTTTCCATTAATAGGACAGATTGAAAATTACTTTTATACTACATTCACCAAAAATAAGCTCACAACATGATGCGTTGTGAGCTTGTAGATCTGCTATTTTCGGTGAAGAGACTTTGTTTACTGTAGACTGAAAAATCACACCCGTGTGAAGTGAGGGGTGCTCTCTTCATCATCATACATACATCACATATCATCCGGCCAATCACAATTTGCGTCCTCATCTTTTCCAACTTTTCTGCCCCGTTTGTCTTCAATATGTACTTTGCTCAGCCAATCAAATCATCGCTATGGGGTGATCAGCCAATCCCAAGCCAATGTTTGTGTTGTTTACACAAACCCGGAAAGCTGGGCATATGGGAGGAGCTAGCCGCGCCTCAAAAACAACGCAGCAAGTAGAGTGCCAAGTGGCATTATTACATTTAGATCTGAGGACGATTCTACAAATGTCTTCTAAATCAGACCATGTGTTTCTATGTCAGTGGTGCTCAAACTATTTCATGTCAAGGACCCCTAGAATAATATGTATTTGGCTGCGGACCCCAATCTGAAAATATGTTGAAAAAATAGCAGGCCTACAAGCTCGTATGAGCTTGTAGATCTGCTATTTTTCAATAGCTAAAGCATAACATAATGCTTAAAACACCAAAAGGGGTTCCCGCCCAGAATGGGTTAATACATTCTAATTATTATAAAACAAAGCAGCAAGTAGAGAGCCAAGTGGCATTAATACATTCTAAATATTATAAAAGGATTCGGAGGCATCTCTGGACTTGCGTTAAGGCAGTGCTTCCCAAAGTGCGGTCCGGGGACCCCTAGGGGTCCTTGGGGGAGTTCCAGGGGGTCTCCAGCTAAATTATAGTTTGGAACCAAATGGACCCTTATGGGTCTGTAACTCTGAGAGTGTACAAATGGTTCCATTTAAATTAACAGTGAGTTAAATTAACATTGATTTTACAATATAAATTGGGGGCTCCCAGAGATAGAAATGACCATGAAATGGTGGTCCGTAGACTAATGCATGTCAAACTGGGGGTCCTTGAAATTAAACGGGTTGAGAATCACTGCTAGAGCTGTAAAAGTCTTATCTTATGGGGGCCCCTGTCATATCTCTTCAAATGGGGGTCCGCAGGGCTAATTAGTGTCAACTGTCAATATAACTGTAGTGAACATACAGTATGTGATTTTTGCAATATCCAATCAATCAATCAATCAATCCTGTCACACATGAATGATAGCACCAGATGTCATGCCTAGCATGCAGATTAGTTGATGGAAGGCTATACTTAAGGAAAACAATATCCAGCAGGTAACAGTAGCCTCTGTGATTTGTTCATGTTCAGCTCTGACCTCAGTAGAATCTGCACCTGGCTCGCTGATAACAAAATATATTGGTCATTTTATATTCAATACATATATATTCCATCCATTTATGAGTTGTCCTGACTGAACAAGATTCCTGTACACAATCTCCTCACTGGTCAGCAAAAATACTTTGAAGACCCTTAATTAACCAGAGCCCTCATACAAGGTTGTTTTGGACTATGCATGATGCACCTCTTGGTACCACAGCACCTCAAAAGGCCCTTAAAACAAGGCTCCAGACTTCCCAAAACAAACTGGTCAGGCTACTACTTGGCCTCTCTCCCAGAACCCACCTCACCCCTGCCCACTTTGATAGGTTGGAATGGCTTAGGGTTGATGACAGAGTACAGCATCTTGCAATGGGCCTGGACAAGATTCGCTACACCACTAAGATAATAAGATATCCATGTACCTGTCTAAATACTTCCTTAATGTCAACCAAGTCCATGATCACAACACCAGAGGGAGTTCAACAAACCACGTTCCATCAAACAAGGGGTTAAAATAATTTCACTCCTATGCTATTAAAATGTGGAACGCCCTACCAACAGCCATTAAGAAATGTGCATCCCTAGACTCCTTCAAAACCGCTCTCAAAGAGCAGCTACCGGTCGTCTGAAATTCAAAACTGGCGCCTGTAAAAAAAGTTCCCCCTCCAAAAAAACAACAACAGTGTTCATTTTGTTGACTAAAAACTAAATATATACTGACCATTTCATCAACAAATTAAAACTAGACTAAAATGTCAGGGAGGGACTAGAGGAGAAGAGATCCAGTAGAACAATTTAAAGACAAATGAGCATCGCGCCTGTCACAGACATGATGTCACAGACATGCGCAGAGCAAGTTCAGTCAGGAAACCTCATACCGGCTATTTTATTTAAACTGGAAGGGTTTGCACTCTGATTCTGCTGCGCTGCCATATGCCAAAGTTTTGCTGCTCACCCTCCTCCACCCTAGCTACCACCTGTCTCACCCTCCTCCACCCCAGCTACCACCTGTCTCACCCTCCTCTACCCCAGCTACCACCTGTCTCACCCTCCTCTACCCCAGCTACCACCTGTCTCACCCTCCTCCACCCCAGCTACCACCTGTCGTTTTGGATCAGCTGTTTAGGTACGGGGGGGGGGAGGGTTCAGAGTCCATATGGTTGGGACTGATGCGCTTGATCTGAGTACCTAAAAAGTAGATCCAATTCATCGCCAAACCATAATAATTATATTGCTCTTTATATATTCAATAAATATATATTCCTTCCATTCTTGAGTTGTCCTGACTGAAGTCCTTTTATGCTTGGTTGCGCTCTGAAAATAGCCGATCTACAAAGTAGGCTGGTCGACTAAAACTAGATTAAATTTAAACATTTCAGATGACTAAAACAAAAGACTGACTAAAACTAAATCAAAATTTGCTGTCAAAATCAAAACACTGCGACAACATACAGCTGTACAACAATTCACAAGAAGTCTACAAAATTAGAGAACTGTTATTTTGATCAACGTTTGCCTGCGAGTTGTGGACAAAATCTTATCCAACAATACCAAAATATTCTTTAGTCTGAGGGGCTAAATGTCATCCAATGGTGGTCCGTGACTCAAATGGGTCTGAGAGGCTAAATGTCATCAAATGGTGGTCCGTGGCTCAAATGGGTCTGAGAGGCTAAATGTCATCAAATGGTGGTCCGTGACTCAAATGGGTCTGAGAGGCTAAATGTCATCAAACGGTGGTCCGTGGCTCAAATGCTGAATAAATAAATAATAGACCTTGATGTGAAAAGGGTTAAAAACCATGATATATCCTGTTGATGTATTATCCTACCTTTCTTTATTCCGACCTCTCATGTCGACGCAGAAGGAATCAGATGCTCCTGTGTAGTGACGTCACGTCACCCCCGATGGGAAATAGCCAACAGAACTGTTTAAAACCTGCACTCCTTGATTATTCAATTAACTGAACAAGTATAAAGAATAAAAATAATCGCTTTGAAAACAAGTCGCAGCCCTATATATTTAACGAGTGAAAACAGACAGACATGCAGGCCTGCAGACTGAACCACACGCGACACAGTACAATCCTGAATGATAATGCAACTGTCTCTCTCACAGAGACAGAGGTAGGAGACAGAGAATAACAGATGCAACTGAGGAGTAACCAAATGGACCCTGCAGAGTCCTGTGTTGTGCATGGTGTTTTAAATGACACCATGTTCTGAATGAGCTGAGGGCAGCATCACTGCATGGACACAATGGTCACTGCAGTTCCAAATGGTCAGAGAAAAACAAGTTTCTTCCACAGAGTGGGAGGATGGTGATGAATAGTGACTGACAACAAGTACCTGTAAGTAGCTGTAAGCATGGCTTACTGTATTACTTGACTACTTTGTAAAAGTGGTTTTATAAGTAATAGGTGCCTCAAAAATGCCTTTTTTAAATAGTGTCTCCTGACAGTAGCCTATAGCATGGTACCTCCTATTTAACATAACTACACCATAGCATTACCTGTAACCCTTCAACCTCAGTAAAATGGTGCCAAAACAGAACCCTATCCTATTTAACATGCATAAATATACCATAGCATTACCTATAAACCCTTAAACCTTGATTGATTGAAGTATTTATTAACGGTTTGCAGAATTACAGTACATTCCAAGCACAACTCAATACAAAGACTGTTAACTGTGAGGGTCCACCTTGTTCAATTCATCAGAACATTTAGAGACGTACAAATAATAGACTTCTATTTAGTCAAAGAACATGGAAATCAGAGGTAAAAAGGGGGTGGGGGGCGATCTACAAGCTCAAGCTTGTAGATCGTCTATTTTAATTGAAATCCTGAATTTCTTTTTTGCTATTTTTTGAATTGGAATCCTGAAAAGTATATATATTTTTTAATTTCAAATGCCTTCAAATTATAGTTATGTTAACTTTATGAACTAAATACAAATACATTGGACATAGGCCTACAGTAAAAACAAAAAAAAAGGAATAGCCTACTAGCCTACTCATTAAGCTACAAATTTAGAAGTAATTAAAGCCGGTCATGATTGCATATTTGGTATTGTAACAGTTGAAATCAATAATATATCACTGTTGTGACTTGTGACATTAACCTGAGGGCCACATTAAGTGAAGGTGGGGGCCGCATGTGGGCCCCCGGGCCACCAGTTGCCCATGTATGGACCAGAGCTATCCTATTTTGATTGATTGATTGAAATATGTAACAGTTTGCAGAATTACAGTACATTTCAAGCACAACTCAATACAAAGACTGTTAACTGTGAGTGGACGACCCAATAAAGCATTACACTTGTTTACAAGAGGGTCCACCATGTTCAAATCATCAAAACATTTAGAGACGTACAAATAGACACTTGTCACACTTCTATATAGCCAAAGAACAGAACAGGAATTCATCATAAAGGAGGTAAAAAGGGAAAATAAATATATACAGTCAGGGGGAAAAGGGGTGGGCGGTGGGTGGTGGGGGGATTCAGATTTACGGAGGCCAGTTTAGAATTGCAGCCGTCCATAGGTGCCCTTTGAGAGCTGTTTTGAAGGAGTCAAGGGATTTGCATGTCTTAATGACTGTTGGTAGGGCGTTCCACATTTTGGTGGCATAGGAGCCGCCCACGTATCAGTCAAACTAACCCAGGAACACAACAAACCGCCGTAGCGTGCTTTCGGCGGGAAGAAATGAGGGCGAGCATTTTGGAGTGAGCATTCATTTATGTGTATTGTGGTTTAATATATCACAACTTTAAAGCGTAGATACTAGGCTACCTGTGAGTTAACCTACACGTTGTTGAAGACATAACAGAGTGTAAGTTGAGAAGCCCATGTTCAGCTCACTGAACTCACTCATTCCAACAATGTGAAATAAATGCTTCACAACTTCAACCACACAGACGTTCATTCATTAATTCATTTTATTAGCATAAATAAACTATTAACGCATACTTACTTTAACCTGCAGTGGCTTGTTGTTGTCAGTAGGCTGTTAACCTCCACGGAGGGACACACGTCCACAATGTCAAAGTTATTTGTAATAATTCCAAGTTAGAGTGTAGTTTTTATCAGTGTAAAATGTAAATGTTTGTTATTGTTGCTGCAGCCATGCAGTCGCACAGCTGATGTGATGACGTCAAACCACGCCCCCTGTGGTCTGGGAGAGAGCTTGTAGATTGGTTATTTTCTAAACAGGCCTAAATCAGTGGTTCCCAAACTTTTTCATGTCAAGGACCCCCAAATTGACACTAATTATCCCGCGGACCCCCATTTAAAAATACATGCCAGGGACCCCCATAAGAGAAGATTGTTATGGCTCTAGCAGTGATTCTCAACCCGTTTAATTTCAAGGACCCCCAGTTTGACATGCATTAGGTTACGGACCCCCATTTAATGGCATTTCTATCTCTGGGACCCCAATTTATATTGTAAAATCAATGTTAATTTAACTCTGAGTTACAGACCCATAAGGGTCCATTTGGTTCCTAACTATAATTTAGCTGGGGACCCCCTGGAACTCCCTCAAGGACCCCTGGCCTAAATAATAATAATAATGTTGAGAAGTTGAAATAAAATGAAAAGGACATCTTGCATATGGGATGTTCTGCATTTAATACCTTCATGCCAACGTGTTGGTACTTTATTTTCACCTAGTAATCTCACACTATGACCTAACAGATAATATGCTGTCACTTTTTGCAACTTTTATGTTTATTAACCAATACCTTTTTATGCTGTGTGCATTTTGGCCTATATTGTATGTAAATATCTTAGATTTATGTTTTCTTTGGACGTGTTCCTTTGAGAAGTTTCAAAGGGATCATCTTTGACTATATACAGTAGTCTATTTGTACGTCTCTAAATGTTTTTATGAATTGAACAAGGTGGACCCTCTTGTAATGCTTGAAATGTACTGTAATTCTGCAAACTGTTAATAAATATTTCAATCAATCGATCAATCATCTTAGATGTACAGTCCAACACCTGCACATGTTTGGATATGTACCTTTGTTCATGCCTATATATTTATTATTTCTGTTTATATTGTGTACATTGTGTACTAAAAGAGTAGCCCTTTGGTGATGTGTTGTATATATTCCATATGTACTTTGAGGTGTATCAAAGAGTAGCCCTTTGGTGATGTGTTGTATATATTCCATATGTACTTTGAGGTGTATCAAAGAGTAGCCCTTTGGTGATGTGTTGTATATATTCCATATGTACTTTGAGGTGTATCAAAGAGTAGCCCTTTGGTGATGTGTTGTATATATTCCATATGTACTTTGAGGTGTATCATGCATACAGGATGTATATTATTTGCTGTTCTATAATGTGACATTTACAATGTAGTATTAAGTGTAGTTTTGTTTCTGCCTCTTGGTCAGTTCGTAAAAGAGTCTCAATGTGATTTTTACTGGTTAAATAAAGGTTAAATAAAAAATAATGATCTATAAACAGTATAGTCACTGAAAAGAAAGAAAGAAACAGTGGAATAATTCCAAGCTATATCATATAATATATATTTTTTAATAATTTTTATCCCATGATTTTGCAACCCAGTTTTTTCACCCAGTGCCAATTATCTAATGTAATCCTGGGCGCTACACTTCCTCTGCCAACCTGGGGGGGCAGCGGACTGACCTCATGCCGCCTTCTATGCATGAGGAGTCCAAGCTGCTTCTTTTCACCTGACGGGGGAATTTCCCTGGCCGGACGTAGCGCGTGGAAGGAACACGTTATTCCGACCAGTTCCTTTCCCCTCCATCAGGCTGCCCGGCTGGCCAGGGGGAGGCAGTTTTAGAGACCAGGATTACTGCATGTTTTTGTGAGGGTACCCTAGGGGGACACGGGGAGAACATGCAAACTCCACACAGAAAGGCCCTTTCGCCAACCCCGCCTCGGGTATGGGCACTGATGACGCGGAGGAGAGGACACGCCGCCAGCGCCCACAGCGTCCCGAGCGGGAATCGAACCCAGGACCTTCTAGCTGTGAGGCGACAGCACTACCGACTGTGCCACCGTGCCCCTATATCAACACACATTGATGAGAACATGACAACTGAACTAATTACAGTGGGAGACACTCAAAATTGTCCATTCATTGTCAATGGCATTTAATGTTTGTGTTTGGACAACGTTTGTGTTAGCAGTGCATATGCTATAGCCTACACCTAAAGCTGGACATAGGAGGGGCTAAAAACAGTAAAAGAAAGGACAGTCAAGAGTAAAGAGTTCATATTGTCCAGGGGGGGGGGGGGGGGGTGGATACATTAGCATCAGGGACGTATACACATAGACATCAAAGGGGGCTTCAGCTCAGCTGCCCTCTCCAGACCACGAATGCAGCATTTAGAAATCCATGTCGTTACACCCTGCATCTCCACTAGCCAAAGAGTGCTGGGTTGCGCCCCGAAAATAGCTGATCTACAAGCTCACAATGTGTCACACCGCGACGCGTTGTGAGCTTGTAGATCTGCTATTTTGTCCAAAAGTGCCCTCTTAAAGGCTCATTCATAGTCTGGATTTCCGGTGGTGAGGTGACCACCTTTCTGGTGGTGACTGGTGAGGTGACCACCACTCTGGTGGTGAGGTGACCACCGGAGCTGAAATAACGTTGAGCGGTGGTGAGTAAAAACAGAGAGAAGGGCCCTGGGGTGGTGGTTTGCTCTTCACTGTGGCTCGTGACGTCATGTTGTAGTTTGGTGATCACCTCAGTCACCACCGAAAAATCCAGACTATGAATAACGCTTTAGGGGATTTCAGCCCCTGCCTAGCTAACACTCTCTGAGTCCCTGATTAGCATTACCCCCATATGAGTCAAATGCCTGCTGGACACCCCTCCCCCTCTCCCCCCTGTCAACTGAGCTGGACAACCCCCCCCCCTACCCTCCTGTTAAGTGTTAACTGAGCCTGTGAGACACAGTTGGCGTTCGTGTTATAAATAAAAGAGATTCCTATCACTAAAACGTTGCCGAAAGCTCACAGCTACATGTAGCTGAACTTGACCCAACACTGCAGATACAAATGAATCATAGCCAATATAGGCCTATTAATTCACTTTAATAGACCTATTGCTTCTTCTTAGGCCCTACTGGGGAAAAAAACCCTCTAATAAATAATTAAATAACTAAAAGGAATAATAAGTGTTACGCAAATTTAAGCTACATGTAGCTGTCCAACACTGCGAGCTCCCAATCCACCACACATTACAGACAGTACAGGCCTATATATATCATATCATATTAAACAGTGTGTTGTGATTCCATAAAACATCAGTGTGTTGTTTTATATTTGGTTCTTTGGTTCCTCCTCCTACTCCTCTCTCTGTGTTTGGGACATTTATAAATAGCTTTATGTCTGGACTTCACACATGATTAACAGATAGCCCTATGTATAGAGAGAGAGAGGGGGGGGCATTGAGAGAGAGAGAGAGAGAGAGAGAGGGGGGGGGGGGGGGGGGGTGGGCATGGAGAGAGAGAGAGAGAGAGGGGCATAGAGAGAGGGCTGCATGCAGGTTTCTTGTGGAGGGGGGGGGGGGGGGGGGCTGCAAGGAGGATTTGAACCTGGTTTCTTGTGGGGGGGGGGGGGGGGGGGGCTGCAAGAGGATAAACTGAATCTTGACCATCAGGTCAGAATGTGTGTCAGATCCTGTGTTTAGGTGAGAGCTGACCTTTGACCCGACATAAGAGCAGTGAGACTTACAGCTGTATTAACATACTGTATGCCTACTTTACCATACAGACTGTATTAACATACTGCATTGGTTAATAAGAACAAACTCCATAAAATCATCAACGTGTCCAGCAAAATAGCCGGGGTACGATTTGAGAGTATGACCTCAATGTATGAGACCGGGGTACTCAGGAAGGGGAAAGCTATTACTAGGGACAATACACACCCGTTACACAGCCAATACCATCTTTTACCATCAGGGCGACGGTACATGGTACCTTCTCTGCAGGCTAGGGCCTCAAGATCGTTTGTTCCTATAAGTATAGGACTTATGAACAAGCAGGCCCCGTCTCAGTTCCATGCATAAAGTGTGATGTGATGCCTCTTGGAACTATGACTGGTGACCTTCTGTTGGCATTGTTTCTTTATTGTCAATGTACTGTGTGATCTGTTTGTTTGTATATGTTTTCTGTATCCTGATGACTGCTGTGCACAAGACAAATTTCCGAAAGGACAAATAAAGTATCTATCTGTACTCTACCATGAACTACACACAGACAGTAAACACAACTTTATGAACCACACAGACGGTAACACAACTTTATTCCAACACCCTGCCATTCAACTCACTCTACACAATGTGTAACACAGGAAAGCAAACACAAATATGTCCATCTTAAAATAGAGAAATATACACAGCATAATGTATTTTTGAGTGGTGTAAACCATTGAGTGGTGTAAACCACTTCTACAACTGGCTTTGTTAGTGCAGAAAAAATGAGCATGGTTGCTATGTTCACCCTGTTCACCCGGGTGTGATTTCATTCAACTGGCTTTGTTAGTGCAGAAAAATTGAGCATGGTTGCTATGTTCACCCTGTTCACCCGGGTGTGATTTCATTACGTCAGACGTGATTTCATTACGTCAGACAGGCTATATTACACCACTCAGTTCACACGGGTGTGATTTTTTATTTATTTATTAGTTAAGGCATCATCTAGAGCAGTCAGGGGTTCTTAACGATGTTGGGGGACCTTTGGAAATGCTTTGGCCATGTCCCGCGACCCCCGCCCCGCACCGCCCCCCCTCCCCACCCCCAATACAAATGACCGCTACAATAACCTTAATAATAGAGAAAATAACATCATAAATTAATACTGAAATCAGATATAATCATTAAGGAAAGTTTAAATGCATGCACTATGTGTACTATATATGTAAACTCTACAATTCCATTTTCCAGCCATTCAGGTGCATGAAAAAAAAAAGAAAAAGGAAAAAAAAACGTTGTTGTAATAATCTGGGGACCCCCCAAAATAATGTGGTGACCCCCGAGGGGTCGCGACCTCCAGGTGGAGAACCCCTGATCTATACCAATTGTTCTCAACCTGTACGAGCGCGTGCGTGCGTGCGTGCGTGCGTGTCACAGCAGCACCAGGTAGAGCAACCAGAGTATGGCACAAAACATCCCGAACCAGGTGAGCCAGTCCTGCCTGATGATGACGTCATACATGTCCACCAGCAGCCAACTGTCACCGTCTCCGCAGTGACACGCTGTGGCCTGCAGGGCGGCGGCAGAACTCAGGGTGGAACCGTGCTGGTCGGAGGAGGAGGAGGAGGAGGTAGCAGGAACACAGCGGGCGCGCTCGTGGTCCGCGGAGACCGTGGCTAGCGTGACCACGCCCACAATGGCGCTGGAGGAGGTTAGCACCTCGCCGTCTGTCCACCTGGAGTATATAATAATATGGGTAACGACGTCAGTCAGTCCAACCTTTCAATGGAATCCATTATTTAAAAGCAATAACGATAAATGTATAAAAGAATCGACTAATAATCTAACCCAATTTTGAGCATGTCGTTATAGGCAGGTCAATCTTTTATTTTATTTTATTTTTTAATGTCAAAAACCAAACGTTCAAACAACTGGAAAATAGCAGATCTATAGCAGTTGTAGATCGGCTATACTTTCCACTTTTCCTAAAAGACAAAGTATAAAATACTTTGTTTTTGTGTGTGTATTTGTTACCACCCTACTCCGACTCTTCTTCTGGCACATTGTCCTCGTGAAATAATAACAAAAATGTGACATGCGAAGGCCGAGCCGCACTCAGAATGACAGCATCAAAGTTAATGTATTAATTTCATTTCCCAGTGTGCCTTTTATACAACGATACAACAAACATTTCAGCTATCCAGCCTTCATCGGTGAGTCAGTTAATGTATGTTTTGTAAATTGTAATAAGTATCTAATGGACATACCCATGAAGTAAAGTAAAAGTACCTCACAAACTGTACTGAGTTAGTAACTCAACCCACCACTGGTAACCAGAGATGCAGTGATCCATGTAAGAATAGAGGGTATGCGCGTGACATCATCATGATCATACCAGGAAGTTATGCGGGAACGCCTATTGAGTGACAAAAAACTACTTTCTGGCCTCGACAGCCCATACATCCAAACAGAAGAAAGTCCTATTTGATTGCATTAAATGACTTTAAACAACATTAAATTCACTTCGTCACTCACTTTGCCACTCGTTCTGCCATTCACTTTATGCATGCGCATACCCTCTATGTATGAGAACAGCAGGGACGTGCACACATAGACATCAAAGGGGGCTTCAGCCCCTGCCCTTTTACCCGTCTGTAAAACAACTGCCCTTTCCAGACCACGAATGCAGCATTTACTACATGGTGAAAGAAATGCACATGCCCCTCCTTTCCTTTCCATGCCATACCCAAAGTCAGCATTCAGGGTAATTGCTTTTTTCCCAAAGTCTCCTGAACTTGAACGCAACATTGTGTGTTGAACAAATTTGTTTCAAAATGTTGTACACCGCATCTCCACTATAGCTAAAGAGTGCTGGGTTTCGCCCCGGAAATAGCTGATCTACAAGCTCTCAACACGTTGCGGCGCGACGCGCTGAGAGCTTGTGAATAGATTAAAACATTGCATGGATAGAGAAAACCTGCCAGTTAATTAACTTGAGAGAAGAATTTCCAAAGATATTTGCTTTTACATTTGCATCCACCATGTATGGAAGCCAATTCTAACAACCCTATAGAACAGATGTATGAACAGATGTGAGCGCTATACTTATTATATTATTAATTATCATATATTTATAATAAATATACTGTACATCAACGAGGTCAAAACAATAAGACAAACCAGATCAAATATTAGGTTGGAACCCAGCTTATGGCAGCGTCTTTATTAGCACATATAGCACACTGTCAGGCAGGTACATTTTAACATTAATAAAAAGCTCACATCTAGACATAAACACTAACTGTTTAGGAACCAATGTGACACATATTTATACCAGCTATGTCAAATCTGTAACACAAAATGCTACAAACTCACAATAAGCAGCCCCTATTCTAATAATAACAATAATAATAACAACATTCTGTGCTCCAAAGTCCAAACCAAAGAATTGTAGGCTACTGTAGGAGTGAATCGTCAGATCTGTTGGCCTGAGATTTTCAGAGAGCAGTATTTTGCAGCTGTGAGGCGGAGGGTTAGCTTAGCTTGCTGTGAAATTAGCTGTCAGCAGTGAGCACCGACCTCTTGAGATCCTTTAGGCTACAGAGAGGCCAGAGCAGTGGTTTTCAACGTGGGGGCCAGATATATGTGGGAGGCCACACTGTATCGTCTCAACGTGGGGGCCAGATATATGTGGGGGCCAGATATATGCGGGGGCCACACTGTATCGTCTCAACGTGGGGGCCAGATATGGGGGCCAGATATATGTGGGGGCCACACTGTATCTTCAACGTGGGGGCCGGATATATGTGGGGGCCACACTATCAGATATATGTGGGGGCCAGATATATGCGGGGGCCACACTGTATCGTCTCAACGTGGGGGCCAGATATGGGGGCCAGATATATGTGGGGGCCACACTGTATCTTCAACGTGGGGGCCGGATATATGTGGGGGCCACACTATATCAGATATATGCGGGGGCCACACTGTATCGTCTCTGTCCAGTAGAAACCAGAAGTTAACCAGCTTCATAAATCAACGCTATTGAGCACTCTTCTTTACGTCTCTGTGTTGGTTAAAAACAATATTGAACCTGTCGTTCTCTGTTCAGTAAGCGAGGAGATAAACCCGCCGCGCCCCACCCGCATCTCCACCTCGTTTAGTCGAGGAGGTGGGGGTGGTGGAGCAAGCCCTTATTATCAATCGTATACATGTTAATGGGGTCTAACTGCCAACATTGTGTTGTTTGTCAGCTCTGCAGCTGTCTCTTCAAAAGTGCTCGTTACTTTAAATATAAAACACAATAATACGAAGCACCTTGAACTGAGCAGAGCAGCAAACTGGTGTTAATGCAAAGGAAGGAAATCAAACAACAAAAGCGTTAGTCAAACACAACGTGATGAAGATAATAATAATAGAGAGTGTGTGTGTGTGTGTGTGTGTGTGTGTGTGTGTGTGTGTGTGTGTGTGTGTGTGTGTGTGTGTGTGTGTGTGTGTGTGTGTGTGTGTGTGTGTGTGTGTGTGTGTGTGTGAGTGTGTGTGTGTGTGTGTGTGTGTGTGTGTAGTTAAACAGTTGGAGATGGTTGGCGGGTTCATCATGTTTCTATTTTCTGCTCCTTCTTGTCAATATTTTAGGAAGAGATCTATGGTGCTAAAGAAGCTAAAAGGTAGATTTCTTTTAATTTTCTCTCTCTGAAAAAATACCATTTTAGTATGAAAATCTTGGAATATTGTGTGTCTTTGTAGCGATCGGGTCCAATAGTTAGTTGAGTGACCATGGAGCTAAAGAATGGTTCAGTATTTAGTTGACTGACCATGGAGCTAAAGAATGGTTCAGTATTTAGTTGAGTGACCATGGAGCTAAAGAATGGTTCAGTATTTAGTTGAGTGACCATGGAGCTAAAGAATGGTTCAGTATTTAGTTGAGTGACCATGGAGCTAAAGAATGGTTCAGTATTTAGTTGACTGACCATGGAGCTAAAGAATGGTTCAGTATTTAGTTGACTGACCATGGAGCTAAAGAATGGTTCAGTATTTAGTTGAGTGACCATGGAGCTAAAGAATGGTTCAGTATTTAGTTGACTGACCATGGAGCTAAAGAATGGTTCAGAAGCTGTGTTCACGTTCACCAGTTCTCCAGTTGGAATGAATCCAACTGGAGAACTTGTGGGCTTGTAGGTCGGCCATTTCCGAATGCGTGCCGGCTGCCATTATGTGCTGTGATGCAGCTGGCTGTTGTAGGCCAGGGGTTCTCAACGTTTTTGGCCGGGGACCCCCGGAAATGCTTTGGCAATGTCTCGGGACCCCGCCCCGCCCCCTCCCGACCCCCAATATAAATGTACTGCTACAATAACCTTAATAATAGAGACAATACACCATAAATAAATACTGAAACAGATATACATTAGGGAAGGTGTATGCATGTACTATGTAAACTCTTCATTTCCATGCCATTCAGTTTTATGTTTTTTTTTGAGTGGTGTAAACCACTCCTACAACTGGCTTTTGTGTGCATAAAAAAATGACCATGGTTGCTATGTTCAAAATAATTTCTGACGTAATTAAATCACACCCGGGTGAACTGGATGACCGTAGCAACCGTGGTCATTTTCTCTGCGCAGAAAAAGCCAGTTGTGAAATCACATCCAGGTGTGATTTCATTACGTCAGATCAGAGCTGATCAGGCTACATAATACCTTACCTTATTTCATTACGTCAGACATTACGTCAGACCACAGCTGATCATGCTATATAAAACCTTACACCACTCAGTTCACACGGGTGTGATTTTTTAAATAATTTTGGGACCCCCCGAGGGGTCGCGACCCACGGGTTGAGAACCCCTGTGGTAGGCTACCCACCAGGTGACAGTGGGCTCTATTATGTGCTGTGGTGCAGCTGGTTGTTGTAGGCTACCCACCAGGTGAGAGTGGGCTCTATTATGTGTTGTAGGCTACCCACCAGGTGAGAGTGGGCTCTATTATGTGTTGTAGGCTACCCACCAGGTGAGAGTGGGCTCTATTATGTGTTGTAGGCTTCCCACCAGGTGAGAGTGGGCTCTATTATGTGTTGTAGGCTACCCACCAGGTGAGAGTGGGCTCTATTATGTGCTGTGATGCAGCTGGTTGTTGTAGGCTACCCACCAGGTGAGAGTGATTATGTGCTGTGATGCAGCTGGTTGTTGTAGGCTACCCACCAGGTGACAGTGGGCTCTATTATGTGCTGTGATGCAGCTGGTTGTTGTAGGCTACCCACCAGGTGAGAGTGGGCTCTATTATGTGCTGTGATGCAGCTGGTTGTTGTAGGCTACCCACCAGGTGACAGTGGGCTCTATTATGTGCTGTGATGCAGCTGGTTGTTGTAGGCTACCCACCAGGTGAGAGTGGGCTCTATTATGTGCTGTGATGCAGCTGGTTGTTGTAGGCTACCCACCAGGTGAGAGTGATTATGTGCTGTGATGCAGCTGGTTGTTGTAGGCTACCCACCAGGTGAGAGTGGGCTCGGGCCGTGCCGTCACCTCCACCTCTAGCGTGACGGGGGTGCCCTCCATGACGGTGGCACTGGACAGGGGCCTGGTGATGCGGGGAGGGGACCCGGGTGCAGGAGCAGCAGATGGAGGTGGGATGGAAGGGCCCTGGATCTGGGGAGTGCGCGTGATCTCCTCCCTGACGGCCGTGGGCCAACACAGGCTGGGATCCTGCTCTGGAGTTAGTAGGTGAGGAGGAGGATGAGGATGAGGATGAGGAGGGGTGACATGCGGGTTAGCCTGCTGCTCAGCTGAAGCTTGGCGCTGAGCGTCTGCGGTTTGGGCTTGTGCGACGGCCGCGGCAGGAGCTTGCGGATCACAGCGGGGAAGGCGGGACACACTGGCGCCATGCACACACTCCCCGGTGGAGGTGGAGGAGGAGCTAAGGGACTCATGCAGGGCGTAGAATGTCTGGGTGCTGCTGATGCTAATGCTGCTAGCTTCTGTAGACACCCCCTGACACCCTGGACCACCTCCGCTAGCCTGCGAGGACAGAGAGCTCTCTTTGGGGACAGAAGGACGACCTCCGCTAGCCTGCGAGGACAGAGAGCTCTCTTTGGGGACAGAGGTAGCCGAAGGACGACCTCCGCTAGCCTGCGAGGACAGAGAGCTCTCTTTGGGGACAGAAGGACGACCTCCGCTAGCCTGCGGGGACAGAGAGCTCTCTTTGGGGACAGAGGTAGCCGAAGGACGACCTCCGCTAGCCTGCGAGGACAGAGAGCTCTCTTTGGGGACAGAGGTAGCCGAAGGACGACCTCCGCTAGCCTGCGAGGACAGAGAGCTCTCTTTGGGGACAGAGGTAGCCGAAGGACGACCTCCACTAGCCTGCGAGGACAGAGAGCTCTCTTTGGGGACAGAGGTAGCCCAAGGACGACCTCCGCTAGCCTGCGAGGACAGAGAGCTCTCTTTGGGGACAGAGGAGGCCGAAGGGGACGTGTGGCGACGGGACAAAGTGTTTCTGTGCTGCTGAGGGACATGGCTGCTCTGTCCCAGAGAAGAGGATGTGCTCCCAGCCGGTGGCCCGGTTTGGGGCACGGCCGAGCCGCGTGGGGAGGCGCGCCCCCCGCCGCCCTTTGTGACGGTACCGTCTGCCGGGTGACCACCGCCCGTGTCTTCTGGGGCGGTGGCATCCTGTGGAGGAGGGTGGCCGGTTCGGGGGGCGGTGGAGGTGTGGTGGTGCAGACCGCCGGAGCTCCGGTGATGAGCGGTGTCTGGAGAGAGGTTATTGGCCTGAGAGAGCCTGCAGCTGGTCTGGGGCTGGGGGTCTGTGTGTGTGGAGGAGAGATGGTTCTGGGGGTCTGTGTGTGTGGGAGAGACATGGTTCTGGGGGTCTGTGTGTGTGGAGGAGAGATGTTTCTGGAGGTCTATGTGTGTGGAGGAGGCATGGTTCTGGGGCTGGGGATCTGTGTGTGTGGGAGAGGGATCGTGGTTCTGCTGAGTGCTGTGTTGGTCCGGGACAGTGCTCTGGGCAGGACGGCTCTCTCTGGAGACCCGGTTCTGTGAATGGGCGCCGCTCTCGGAAATGACCCTGTGAGAGAAGTAACAGGTGTCCAGGGGTTAATTCAAAACTAAATAATGCAAACTAGAATTGAGAAAGAAAAAGGAAAAATTGAAATATGATTTAAAAACGAGGCTTCGCAAAACGAAAACTAACAAAATATTAGAGAAAATTTCTACCTTCTAGTCTTTGTCAGGATGCAATATTTTTAGCGAAAATGATGATCTACAAGCTCACATTGTATTCTGACATTTTTTAATCTTCTCCCTGACTATCCCCTATTACTTAAACTCTCCCTCGTGAGTTTGTGTGCTGTATTGGATGTATTGTACGCAGCTTGTGGCTGCGTTTGGATCTTCCACCCGCTACCGAGTTCCATAACACTGAGTGTAAAATTATTAAAGTGTAAAAATAGCCAATATGTGTTGTTTTTTCTTTATTACTGTGGGAGAGTGCAATCATCCAATCCACTAAGCAACTCAAAGCAACCATTTGCATTTTGGTAAATGTTTTGGGGATGCAACCTACACGTTTAGCAGTGTTGCTCAAATGCCTGGTACACCTGACAAGCTGTACCGCGTTGTAAAGGTGACTAATCAACGATAAAAAACGATATAAAATACAATACCAATTGGTATGAGGTTAAGGTGAGGTTTAACCGTTTAAGCATATAGTTTTACTGAGGTTAAGGTTGGTTTAACCATTTAAGCATAGTTTTACTGAGGTTAAGGTGAGGTTTAACCAATTAAGCATAGTTTTACTGAGGTTAAGGTTAGGTTTAACCATTTAAGCATAGTTTTACTGAGGTTAAGGTTAGGTTTAACTGTTTAAGCATAGTTTTAACTAACATAGTTTTTTCATAGTACTTTTTCCACCACTGGAACACATACTGGTGAACTGGTGAGTCGTCCGAGGCGTCTGATTGGACGAAGTTGGACTCTGGGGACAGTGGGGGGAGGGACATGTCGTCAGGCGTCACACACTCGTACTCGTCATTGGACAGAGACTCGTCTGTCATCACTTCCTGTTGCTGGACCGCCGCCTCCTCCGAAAGCCCGGCTGATGCATGCTGGGAAGAGAAAAAGAAGGAATCTGGTGTTGTCGCCCATAGTACCCTATAGTCCGGCAGCCGAGGTGGACGGGTGGGGAATTTGGTATAGTCTTTTTTATTGGCCTTAAATATTGTCTATATACATACATTCCTGAATCCACTTGCTGACCGGCTGTCAGTATTTGGCAATGTTTTTTTATAGGGGTTTCTTCTGACCCTGCCATAAACATCCTATGGCAGGCAAAAATGTCCTTATGCTTTAAGTAGCATGTGATTCTGAATCCATTCCAAGCATTAGTTTTGCACAAAAAACTCTCCTTGGGCTAAAAACGACCATAATAGAAGTCATGACAAATGTGATGAGGTCAGCACATTTTGGGCACATTTGGCCAAGTGGCTATGGCTGCGAGCGTGCGTGCTGACCTGTGCGTGTGTTGTTGTCCTGTCACAGGCAGGGGAGGAGGAGGAGGGGGGACGGGTCTCCTTGCTCCCAAACTCCCTCTGGATGTCGGAGAACGACGGACCAATCACGGAGGAGGAGGGGGGCGTGGCCGGGGGCTGTGGTTGGCTGAGGATGGTGTGGAGGACCCGCCTCCTCCTGTGAGCGTGGCCGCTGTGGGAGACAGCTGACAGGCGGATGGAGAAGGAGGCGGAGCTAGAAGGAGACAGTGGTGAAAGTACTCAAGATTCTTCTGTCTGTCTGTCTGTCTGTCTGTCTGTCTGTCTGTCTGTGAGTGATAAATCATCATACCTGCTCTCTGAAATGCCTGTCTGTCTGTCGGATGCCGTCTGTGTGTCTGTCTGCCTCTGGCCTCGGCAGCTCTTGCGCAACGAAGCTTTCTGATTGGCCGTCGGTGATGTCAGCTTCTTGACGGGCACTTCTTTCCCATCATGCTCAGCGGTGAGTTCGGGGGTGTGGCCTGTCTCCTTCAGTTCAACCTGGTGGAAACACATACAAAGCATTGTATGTATTACATGTCGAGGTGAACAAAGGTCAAATAGAAGTGAAGGTTGCTCAGTCAAATTCGAGTTAAATACTGCACTAATTAAATACCAGTACTCTCTCTCTCTCTCTCTCTCTCTCACGTGCGTGCGTGCGTGCGTGCGTGCGTGCGTGCGTTTTTACCAGGTCCAGTTCTTCCTGGGTTCTTCGGTTGTCCGTCTCCTCGTCTCTCTTCTTTTCCTGCATGTCTGTCTCTTCCTTCAACTGTCTCTCTACTTCCTGCCTGTCTGTCTCTTCCTTCAACTGTCTCTCTACTTCCTGCCTGTCTGTCTCTTCCTTCAACTGTCTCTCTACTTCCTGCATGTCTGTCTCTTCCTTCAACTGTCTCTCTACTTCCTGCTCTCCCTGTGTGTTCTCTGTCTTCTCCTCCTCCTCCTTCTCCTCCTCTCTGGTATTCTCTCCATCTTTGTCGTTCTCGTCCTCCGTGTTCTGCCGTCTCGTTGCCTCCAGCTGAAAGGAACATTTTGAACATTTGTTATCATCATCATACTATAATTAACCGAATGTC